>NC_054700.1:26271910-26465843 GCF_016097555.1 Gigantopelta aegis
TACACGTAATGTTCTGTGAGATGTTCTAGTTCTAGTTGGTGTGTATACTACCAGTGACGACGTCTGATGGAAATCTATAGTGCTATTGCCTGTTTAAACAAATCATTTTTTATTTGAATATAAATTATGTCATGTAGTATGTACATGCTTTAACATGTTTCAAAATGTATCTTATACCCTAGAATATGGTATGACAAGAATACATAATTATGCCTATAATAGAATAAAACAGTTATCCAAATGAGAAGCAATGATTAACATATGTATGGCAACAACACACTACGTTATAATTAAAATGGATTAATTTGTAATAAACATTTACGAAAATACATTTGTTCTCAGTTTTAAAGTAATTTCATCTGTTAGAATTAATATTTGGAATATGTTCATATAAACGTGTACAAATTTACAAGTAGCCAATTTGTTTTCAGTATTAATGTAATTTCAAAATAGAATTATTCTTATTGTCTGAACGACAAAACTATGTTCCCAGATCAAAATCGTATCTCTGCACAAGACAGAATCGAAATGGCGTTAGGCAAAGTCGTAATTGTTTCCATAAGACTGGCGAACTGTAGTAAAAATTTCGCACAACAAGTATCCATGTTTATTGTCTGTTGTGTAAATTTGCAACTCGACATGAAGAGAGGATTGCAAGGCGAGCACGGGTTTGTTTGTTGTGTGTGTTGACCTGTGTTTAAACACCGATTACAAGACATCAGGTCTCGAGAGGGTCTACATGATCAATAGAGAACGCGGAGAACCAATACCGAATCGGCGGTGTGCTCGCAGATCGGAGGACCGCCAGCCAGCCAATCGCGAGGATCTGGGATCTTAAGGCCTGGCAGTCGCCACTTTTGTCAAATCATCACTGTCTGTTCCCACAGACAACACCGCGGAGCCCGACTTGAGAAGAGGACTGTGTTTAGATCTTGTCCTTCCGAGATCTTCTTTCATTACGAGGTGCTTTGGCTTCATAGTGCTATCTTACTGTCACGTGTTGCAAGGAGATGGTTCTATAGTCTACGGAATACTCAGACATATTCATTGGTGTATACTATACCTGTGACAATTCGCTGGATATTGTATAAAACGTAATTACACTCACGTTGATTATATGACACGACTCTGTGATTACTGTCCGTGAAACACGACTCGGTGATTACTGTTAGTGAAACACGCGCGGGACACGATCTACACGTCTATATACGGAACATAAAAAACTGTGCTTGCATAATCGTACAGATGATAAACTACGGACGACCCATGGAAATGTATAGCAGAAGTAAATCTTTTCGTTTCGTGATAATTTGCGTACTGTGTTTTGTATGTCTCTGCGTGCCTTCGCGCGCTCAGAGACTAAACAAAGTACCCGAGTACCCGTGCCCCGATGTTTCGGCTATTCGGTGGGTGAGGGATCCCCTGGACTGTACGGCATACTTCATCTGTCATTTCGGCCAGCCCCTCACCATGCCCGCGTGTCCGTTCAGTCAAGTGTGGAGTAACAGCGCCAGCAACTGCGTGCCCCAGGGCTCTCGCTGGGACGACTGCGACACGAAACTCAAGCACAGGACGTCCACCTGGCGACCGCCGTCTCGACTGACGACGCATTCTACTTTCCGGGCCACCACCAGTCGCGGAGATTACAACATCATCAACAACGACAGCGATGCTGATAAGAAGAGCATTAGGAGAAAGACTAAACAACAGAACTGGCTCTTCACAACGAAACCGACTGTGGTAAAGGTGAGGAAGCCTAAAGGGAAATCAAAACAAGAGAAGACCACGAGATCCAGCTGGCGTCCACGTTGGACAACCACCGCCTGGTTTCGTGCTGGGACCCACCCCACACCGCCCAGCAGGCGAAGAACACGACCCACCCTTAGGACACAGTGGACTCGGCTAACCACACGACCTAGCCGTACTAGTACTACACGCTTTACTCGACCCAGCCCGACCTCCAGGTGGCCGACAAGACCCACTGTCTCAGCCACTCTTACGAGACCGACGAATCCACCCAGCAACATTGTGAAATCCAAGAAAACGAAAATGAAAGTAAAACCAACATTCAAAAGTTCGCCGTTCACACCGTGGCCGACCACGATGTGGCCGATGAGGAGAACAACGGAAAAGGTATCCTACGTGACCGTGTTGCCTGGATGGACGAGTAAAACAGTGCACAAACAGAAACGGCGAACGACAACCATTCCAACCACACCAAAAGGAAAAACACTACCAACACGAAGAGGGCGAACATTAAAACCAACACGCCAAGTGACGAAAAGATGGCATCACACGCCGCGTTCGACCACTGTACGAACAAAAACATTGCCAAAGACACAGCGACAACCAACAACATACTGGACGACTGCACGACCGCGGCATACGATTACACCGACGTCTAGGAGTCTGGATACTATAACTAAAGGTAGGTTGTGATTTTATTCTAATATCAGTGTCTTGGTGTTCTTAGCAGTTTGGCTACACGAAAATACCCGACATTTCTGTCCGAAACACAGAGTCAACCAGTTTCAGATTTGGAGTATCTAATCTGTGACATCAGATTAAAGAAATTGTGTAAATGTTTATGGTATTTAATTTAAATAGACTTGTTGAGATTGTGTAAATGTTTATGGTATTTAATTTAAATAGACTTGTTGAGATTTTGGTTGTCATTAAAAACATTATTACTATGCATTAAAACTCATCAGTGGTCGAGTACTAATTATAGGTTAGGTTATTAAACTAGCTTGCCTTTCGTATCATATTTGTGTCCTGAGTGAAATAGTTTTCAATTCTCACGATCTTTGTAGTGCTCCAACCAATGATGTCATCGTATGTCCCACTTGACGTTCTTGTTGGACGTAACATTTTGATATGAACGAAGATGGTTGGTTTTTTTTTGGGTAAATAAGTAATAAGTAGCATATAAGTGAGCTCTGGGGATCAGCGGGTAAGCTGCTGGACAATCAAACTGACGACTGTGGATCACATGTCGTCAATGCTCGTTCATCTATTTTTCATTCTCAAGATTCTAATGTATCCACTTTCCAAATACTCCCAACAATTCAGTCTTTTGTGAACCTGTTCTGTCAGTTCCCTCTTACTCGTCTTCTGAGCTGTCCACACCATCACCTGTGTGTCTGAGCTGTCCCCACCAGCACCTACGTGTCTGTGCATTCCACACCATCACCTACGTGTCTGAGTTATCCACACCATCACCTACGTGTCTGAGCTATCCACACCATCACCTACGTGTTTGGACTATCCACACCATCACCTACGTGTCTGAGCTGTCCACACCATCACCTGTGTGTCTGAGCTGTCCACACCATCACCTGTGTGTCTGAGCTGTCCACACCATCACCTGTGTGTGTGTGCATTCCACACCATCACCTACGTGTCTGAGTTATCCACACCATCACCTACGTGTCTGAGCTATCCACACCATCACCTACGTGTCTGAGCTATCCACACCATCACCTACATGACTGAGCTGTCCACACCATCACCTACGTGTCTGAGCTGTCCACACCATCACCTGTGTGTCTGAGCTGTCCCCACCAGCACCTATGTGTCTGTGCATTCCACACCATCACCTACGTGTCTGGACTATCCACACCATCACCTACTGTCTCAACTTATCCACAGGTTCCGGTTCTGTGAATTTCCTTGCATTCACTTGGCACCATCGCCCTTTCCCACTACCAAAGCAAAGCTTACCCACGGACTAATAATTGCCGGTAGTATGGAGCATTTTAGGTAGTTGTATGAAACAATTACAGAAGGAACCACTGAACATCCCAAAGTTGACAGATTAACACGTAGTAAAACCTGATAGAAAAATGGCAGGTGTGGCACGGATAGTCACAAGAGAAAAGCACTCGAGAGACAAAGACTAAGATGTGGAGGTGGACAGCAAAAGAAGTCGAAGGACAGGAGGAGCTGGTAGATCGGGAAGAAATGAGGGAAATCGAAACGGAGGAAGGAAGGAGGCAGCGGGGTGAAATAAAATAATAAATAAATACATATCAAACTTGATTCATCACTACTCACACTCACACTAATCAGTATGGTTTAGATATTATGCTTCGCATAAAACACACGAAAATGCAGTACTTTATATTATTAATGAAATTATCTCAATGAACAATATCTGTTTAAAATATCAAAAATACTATAAGGTTACCCCAAAATAACCGAGAGACAATAATAAAGTGGATTTGTCCAGGGATAAAAACAACTAAAAAGCAAAGCAAAGCAAAGCAAAGCAGAAGTAAATCATAAGACATATGAGGTTTACAATAGTTTATTGTGAATCATGTTAGATTGTGGTATATACAATAGACTTGTCTCGTGCTTTCTGACATTTTCACATACTGTAATGCCCTACATAACCTGCAGTTTGTAGTGGTAGCAGACATTAACCATTTCGTATTCATTTCATCTTATTTCTATCATTATATCCAATTAAGGTTCAAACATTCTGTCCTTGGCACATGCTTCACAATCACTCTGTCTATAAGGCACATAATTGTTTGAAACATTTTATTTATATACAAACGTTCTATTCTAGGCTGTTCTAGTAGTTACAATTTGCATAACTGCTTAAATAAGAAATCTGATTAACAACAATTAACTCTAAACGCTTTTCACATGCCCACACAGATTAGGGCTAACTTTCAACTAAAATCAATGAAATTTAAACCAGTGTCTCCCCACTATCATACTAAGTACAATCAACGAAATATGCTCAAACTAAATCTGAAAGATATATGCATGTAGTATAGTGTAGTGTAGTGTATTGCAGTGCATTGCAGTGCAGCGCAGCGCAAAGCACCTCAGCACAGCACAGCATAGCATAGCAGCAGCATCAAGCGCCCCCTAAAGCCCTGTTATGCACGGGTATTTTGGCTACAAGCGGAGGTCTGTTTTCGTGCATTGAAGACCTGAAACCGAAGCGTCGTGGTGTATTGGCGAAGACACCGTTTACCGAGTACATAGAGAACACAGGATACCGCGGTTCACGCGGTGAGACTGACAGCTACACTGTCAACTCAACAAACACACTCAATACAACGTAATTAATGTCTGCGATTGCAAATACACTTTTTTTTCTAATTTGTAGTTTGCTCTGCTTAGGTCGTGCTAATAGCCATTTGCATGAACTCGCATTTACAAAGATCAAAACAGAATGCAAACATGATCAGTTCATACAGAGTAGATATAGTGAAGAAATATCATGAATGCTTTTGTTGATGAATTCCAGGCAGTTCAGTGAAGACACGTAGGTTAGTGCTAGGGCGCTCGCTTGAAGTGCGATGGGCAGCATCAACTGCCCCCGATGGACTCTGGTAGTATACAGTGTGTGTGTGTGTGTGTGTGTTGGGGGCTCAACCCCCTGCTCAATCCCCTAGAAACATTGCTTGAAACAATCTAAACCCTCCTGCATAATTTCTTGCACACGCGTATGTCGGTAAATCAAAGACCGTGGTATGTACTGTTCTGTCTATGAGAACATGCATATATATAATTTGCTGCTTTCGCTAGAAATAGCATGTGTAAATGGCAACAGGCTTCTTCCGACTATCTCGACCAAGTGTCGAAATAATAATGCAATGAATTGTATATACACACAGTTGATACAGCGGGTTTCCTTTCTATCTTTCTCCCGACCAAAATTATTTTAGCCGTTTAGCATCGCTTGTGGGACATACCATTTTAGGCCATCGTAAGGCCTTTAAGATAGATAATCTTTTGAGCGATTGCCAAGTGGGGGACTAATTTAAACACCAAATGCTCGTAGTTGAAAATGTGCTGAGGTGTCGTTAAATATTTCTTTCCTTTGACAATCGGTTGAAGCAAGTACTGGGATACGAACCTTGCAATTACCGGAACTAAACCCAATGGCATGTCATCGAGGCCTGCCATGTAGAAAAGTATTTGTTGAACGACACATCGACTAATTCCAAACTGCAACCATTAGTGTCTAAAGCATCGTTATTTTACACTTGATTCAATGTACGAAGGGAAATCAACTTCCAAAGACACATGATACTCCTTCTAAAGATATTTTATGCGTTTTATCGCAGTCTGTAGTATACCAGTCGTAGGGAACTGGTTGGGAAGAGGAAACAACACTGGGTCTAGTAACAGGGGTCGACACAACATTGATGCATTTACCTTAGTTTGACAACCAATAGCAGTTGTATTTTTCATTCTGGGGTGTCGTTAAACATTCATTCTAAGCGAGAGCTCTCCCACGCAAGTTTATAGAAGACACAGTACGTTACGAAGTAGTTTGTGTTACAACCTGCGTAATTAAAGCATACAATTAAGTAATAGTTAAATTATTTAAAATGTTACAAATGTAAACAGAAAATGGAATAAACATAAAAATTAAATAAATAATATGAAAACAACAACAGCAATAATGAATGAATGAATGTTTAATGACACCCCAGCACCAAAAATACATCGGCTATTCGGTGTCAAAGTAAGGTAAATGCAAAAACAAACTGATGAGCAACATCAGTATAAAAATTCAACAGTTAAATTAAAAAACAGTGTAAAGAACTGTGCAAAAATACAAATATCACAGTTAGATAATATTTAAAATGTACAATAAAAGTCAGTATTACGTAGGAACTGTAAAATAATTTCTGGATGGAATCGAAAGGATTCCATCACATTTCTTTGTCCAAATAAATCTGTTCGACAACAACAACAAATATATATCTATAGTTTCCCGCCTTATGGCAATCTTCGGATGGCTGATCGTTATAATTTGACAAAGTACTAAAATCATGGTTTAATCCATGTATGGTCTACGTTTTAGTGTTGAGCACTATATACAACCGTAATACACACACACACACACACACACACATTTGTTTTTGAAAAAACCCGAAACAAAAGTTAGCAACAAGAAAACGATTTCTAAAATAGTTTCGAAAAATAATAAAAGTAATATTACGTCGTGGCAAAATGTCTGCACACAATCACCGGACAAGACAATCTGTTAAACGAATTCCGGAAATAGCCGAGTCCCGACAATAGCGGTCCGATCACCTTGCACTCATTTTGTTCAAACACAAACAAGTCTAAGAGCAAATAGCTTTCATATTTTAATACTCTATTTTGATAGCATTCACATGAATAGCGATCCACTATGTTTACTTAAACAATATTTTCCGCCTCTTGTTCTAGCGTTCGGCAACAGTGAATAACAATGTACGTTTGTGAACTCTCTTGTCGGGGAAGACAAAACATCCAGTGTCGTGTTCAGGAAAGAGAGCGCTCGCTACCGATTTGAATCTTGCTATTTAATGCACACGTTTTACATTAATATATAAACTTAATTAAGCAGCTTAAGAAAAAACAAAAACCTCTCGAAAAAAACAAAAACAATTTATGACCCCTACTCAAATTAATTTTTAATGTCCATTGGTAACAGCATGCATCAAATATGTTAGAATAATTAATAAACAGTGCTATAATGACAAACAGTGCTATAATGACAAACAGTGCTATAATGACAAACAGTGCTATAATTAATAAACAGTGCTATAATGACAAATTGTACAAACGAAACAGCAAAATCTAGCATAACAAAACAAAAAAATTGTTTAGTTTAACGACACCACTAGAGCACATTGATTTATTAATCATCAGCAATAGGATGTCAAACATTTGGTAATTCTGACTCGTAGTCATCAGAGGAAACCCGCTACAAGGGAAGGGAACTGTATTAACGTGCCCACATCCTTGCGGTTCAGGCACGCCCACCATGGACTCGGGTTCTGACTTCGCCAGCCTACGAATCCATAGCGGGAGCCCACTACAATGTTCTTAATGCAGCAAGGGATCTTTTATATGCACTTCCCACAGACAGGAACACATACCACGGCCTTTGACCCCCCCCCCCCCCCCCCCAATCAATGGTTCGATCATGCGACGCAAGCACCTCAAATCTCGCCCCTAGCACAACAAAGTGGATTCACTGTCGAAAAAGTGTTTATATTGCACCACACTCATTACAGCGCTATGTCGTATCTCGGAGAGAGAGAGAGAGAGAGAGAGAGAGAGAGAGAGAGAGAGAGAGAGAGAGAGAGAGAGAGAGAGAGACAGACAGAGAGACAGAGAGAGAGATTGTTACAAAATTATTTTTAAATCAAGATTTCTTGGAGATTTCCAAAAAATATTAACCCGTATATTTGAGCCCATATGAGTAATACATTATATTGTTTTATATTATTATTAAAATGGAAACAATTTTATCCCAACATCCAGGGCCGTACCCTGACCAAAATCCATGGGGGGGGCACTAAATTTTATAAATAATTTTTAACATACTATAAAGATTAAACATTTCTATGCTATTACTGGAGATATATATAAAAAAAAAAAGGACAAGATTCTCAGGGGGGGGGGGGGAGGGGGCAGCTGCCCCCCCTGCCCCCCCGGAGGGTACGGCCCTGACATCACGTACTATAGTTGAAAATATGAGCGGTGTTTTTTTAGCAAGGCAGACAGGAACGAAGCTCTGTGGTTGAGCGATCGTCTGAACTACGCTGAGCCGTTGGGTAGATAATCCCCGATTGTCTCAATCCCACTCGTCCTAGCCAGTGCGCCACGACTGGTATATCGAATGCCGTCACGCGTGATATGTTCTGTCCTCTCTATGGGAAAATGCATATAAACCAGCCCTTGCTGCTTATACAATCGAAATAGCATAGACCGGCTTCGGCGGCGTCGTGGTTAAGCCGTCGGACGACAGGCTGGTAGGTACAGGGTTCGCAGCCCGGTACCGGCTCCAACCCAGAGCGAGGTTTTATGGGCTCAATGGGTAGGTGTAAGACCACTACACCCTCTTCCAACTACACCAACCACTAACCGACTAATAACTAACCCACTGTCCTGGACAGACAGCCCAGATAGCTGAGGTGTGTGCCCAGGACAGCGTGCTTGAACCTTAATTGAATATAAGCACGAAAATAAGTTGAAATGAAAATAATGAATAATATAGCATACTAGTATATGGCAACAGCGGGTTTATATTTCTAGACCAAATGTCTAAATAACCAAATGTTAGACACCAAACGCTAGAATTTAAAACGTCGTGAAACAAATAGTCCCATCCTTTTATCTCAAATATTCTTCATAGTTAATATCTAAGCTATTTGACATTTTATTTTATATAAAGACAGCTCCACAAGGGACTCTCCTTTCATATTTTCGCCAAATAGGTTTTTAAAAGACTATTTCTCCATATTTAATATTTTAAAAATATTCCTTTTCTTTTATTCACTATGATTCCAATTCATCCGTAAATGTCGTCTGCCTGCCAAGCTATGTAAAATCAATCCATAATGGTAATCTCAAGGTCAGGAGATTTGGCAGAGAACCATTCGTCTGCTCGCTGCCCACCAGCCGACCCAGATGTTGCCAAAAGCTGAGAGTGTGTGCAAATGTCTCACCTGTCTGTCGGGCTTCGCCGTCAATATTTCGTTCGCGAAGATTCGTCAACATCTGTAGCTCAAACAGACCCGGCCGCCACATTCAGTCTTAGCTTCAGAGCGTAGGATTGGATCCCAGATTGTACCCAGCTTTAGCTTAGTGTGTAAAACTTAATCCTAAATTGTCTTCAAACTTAGCTCAAGTGTGTAAAAACTCAATCCTAAATTGTCTTCAGTTTTACCTTCAAAGTGTACAAATAAATTGTAAGTTGTCTACAGTTTTAGCTTAAGAGTGTAAAAACTCAATCCTAAATTATGTTTCTCAAGCTTATGAGGCATACATAATGAATCGCAACACATCCATGTAAATACGGTTACCACACAACATGTAGTTGATTTTAAAGCCCGTCGCTTTGTTATCTGCCAAAGAAAAGATAAAAAACCCAATCATAGCCACTTCGAAGGAAATAACATATTCGTTAAATATTAAGATCTGTTGTGACATGGTATTATCCTCTTGTTATGACATTTATAAATATCACAATAATGAATATTGATTTTAATGTCATTAAATAATTCACATTCACATCGCACGCAAAAACACACACACGCACGCATGCGCACGCACGCACACACACAACCAGTATGTTTTTTTTTTTTAAATTTGTTTTTGGAAGGTTTTAAAATCTGCGCACAAGTACAAGATTATAATTCGATGAAGGAGATATATAATACCTGATGCAATTAACTGATAAGAAAATACGTGTCTAAAATGCAAACTTTTACCTTTACAAAGGATGGAATGGCGTGTGCACCCTCAAGTACTCCAAGTATTATTTGAAATTCGTCAGTCCAATCCAGACCAAGTTCACCTAAAATGTAGCGGGTTTCCTTTCTAAAATTATATGTCAGGATTACCAAATGTTTGACATCCAATAGGCGATGTTTAATAAATCAATGTGCTTTAGTTGTGTTGTTAAATAAAACAAACTTTGATAGGGAATAAAAGAAGTGGATGGATAAACAAACCGAATTTGGAATGTCAACAGAAACTAACAAACTGAAATCTCACGATATTAATTTTGATGATCGCATAGAATGAATAATATCTGTAAATCAGATCATACTCCATAGTTCGACCCCCCCACCCCCCCAAAAAAAAAGAAGAAGAAAGAAACAAAAAGACTATACAACTCGTCCCCAAAATAATAACAGAAAGTACATGGTTTGTTTCACATCCTGATCTCTGTTACAAAAACTACATGTCAGTAAACCACCAGACAACTTTATCATGAAATTATGGTAAATTTAAGTTTATAAAGTTTATGTTTGCAAAGTTTCATACCTCGCATTAAAAACGAGCAAACACACGTTGATATTTAGGACTGGGAGAACAAATTAGAACTGAACTACACCGGGTCACGGGGTCACCGGGAGAGAGGTTTCGAGGTCAATTAGATCAGATTAACAAACTGTTTCTCGGAATGGAGGAATTTACACGAGGAGCCATCTCAGTTAGCCGAGGTGTCCTCGACAAACATTACAGACAATTACCGGTGTTCTTAAATCCCTCCATGTGTCTTGGCTCACTACCAAATAAAACCCCTGTAATACCTTACTTAACGTCTGTTTGAGACGGAGTTACGCAATAATCGCTTAACAAGCGAGTTCAGACAACACGGAGATCACACAAACAAGACAAGACACATCTTGTATTCTCTGTAGTTTGGAGAAAAGACGAATCGAATTAGTTAACAAAATGTCTTCGGTAGGGGTACTTAATTATTAGTAATCCGGCTGACTGAATCACTCCATAACAATTATCTGTATAATATACACAAAACTGACTTTTTAGTTGTGAAAATAAATGGTAGAAAGTATGGTAACTGGGTATATACTACTTTCTCAGCAGATAAAGTTGTACAATTAGAAATGTAATAAAACACATCATCAGCATCAGTATTAAATAAGTGACATTCTTATTTTCTATATATATATTGAACTTTCTACCAATTTCTAAAGGAAAAGTAAAAAGTAAACTTTGTTTTATTTAACGACGCCACTAGAGCACACTGATTTTTAATCTTATCATCGGCTATTGGACGTCAAACACATGGTCGTTCTAACACTGTTTTTTAGAGGAAACCCGCTGTCGACACATAGGCTACTCTTTTACGACAGGCAGCAAGGGATATTTTATTTGCGCTTCCCACAGGCAGGATAGCACAAACCATGGCCTTTGTTGAAGCAGCTATGGATCACTGGTCGGTGCAAATGGTTTATACCTACCCGTTGATCCTTGTGGAGCAATCACTCAGGGTTTGGAGTCGATATCTGGATTAAAAATCCCATGCCTCGACTGGGATCCGAACCTAGTACCTATAAGCCTGTAGACCGATAGCCTAACCACGACGCCGGTAAATATATTTGTTTGCATAAACTATTAGTGGCTGTATATTAAACGTATTTCTAATCGTTCTAATATTTGTACTACGTTAAATTTCATTTTATTTCCTAACATATGTTGTTTTCTTACGTACGAAATTATTTGGAGACAAAATCCAGTTTGGGCTTCTTACAAATATTAAGACGTCCAGAAACACACTGAATATACAGACATTGATATTCTAAACAAGAACATATATTAAATATGTAAGTTTAATCGTAGAAATATTTTATTAGTCGGAAACATCTTACAATGCAGCAAACTCGGGAATGTCCCTTTAATATATATATAATGAAAAACCGTAACAGACCTAGACCCAAACGTCAAAATACACTAGACAGTTACAGTCTTTGCCATACTCGCCAGACCCGGTGTGTTTTAGGCCTAAGGGTGCATTTGAAGACTGGCTGGTCAAGTAGAGGTTTGAATCGAAGAATTCACATCTCCTAATGAATTGGCCGGCCTCGACGGCAACAGTGAGCAAATTAATTTTGAAAAAAAAAAATCAGAAACAAAACAACACTGACAGTGGTGCGGTTATTTGTATGTAACTAGTATACACAGACGTGTATGAATGTCCAGTCCATTGTATAACAAGCGCACCAGTAAGATGGATAAGGGTGCATTTGAAAAAAAAATGGCTGGTAGCTAGAGGTTTTAATCGAAGAATTCACGTCTCCTGACGAATTGGCCGTCCTCAGCGGGCACAACACGGAGCAAATGGATTTTAAAATAACACAGCGAAATTAACTGAAGAAACCAAGTCAGAAACAAAACCGATATTTTTATTTTTATTCACAGTTGTACAAGAGTTGTCTGTAAAAGTTTACGTCAATATTTGCCAATGACAGGTTGTTAGTTCACCACGCTGATATTACTCTAATAATATTTGTTTTCAGTTTCATCAATCATTTGCAATTGCAATAATAGGACAAAATTAACAAGAAAAACGATAACAGCAACAACCGAGTTTCTATGTTATTGGACTGACACCCAACAGCCAATGTTTTTATTTGTGTTGCAATATTTTCAGTCATTCGTGTGTGAAGATTGGAAACACCAACATGTCAGACGGTCTTGTCGACAACCAAAGTTCATTATGAGGGCATTCGCCTACCTCACATTGCATTATACTGTAGAACAATCAGTCTACCTGCAACAAAATAGCCTTCACTTGTTTAAAAAAAATGGGTATTGTATTTGCCACTTTTTAATAACATGTCCGATTAATTATTGTCTCTTAGGGATGGCTTTGTTCCCAATAGACCATACATGCATTATTTGATTCGGAGATCAAAAAAGTGTAATATTAAGAATGATGTGAGTTTGTGTGAGTGTGTAAAAACAAATTAAATAATGAATGAATGAATGAATGTTTAACGACACCCCAGCACGAAAAATACATCGGCTATTGGGTGTCAAACTATGGTAATGCACACAAATAAGGTGATGATCAACATCAATATAAAAATTCAAGATTTAAATAAAAACAGTGTAAAGAACTGTGCAAAAACACAAATATCACAAATAGATACTGACTTTTACTCAAAATTTCAATCTGTGCTGTATTGGCCATTCTCAAAGAGAATGTTACACCCCTGCACCACGGTGAGGTTACAACACGCGCAGGGGTAAGGAAAAGAATGAATGAATGCTATATAAAAAAAAATCACCTTTCCCTTTTTAAAATTTAAATTTTTGTTTTTGAAAAACAAACCTCCCACAGTTTTATACATATACATGTAGGTATATCTTCTGAGTGCTCTTCCTGGTTTTTAATCTGAGCTCCTGGTCTTGTTGACCACCTACCCCGTGAACAGGGGGTAGACCTTTGTAACAGGGAATGGTGAATAATACTTTAAAAAGTGCATTGTGTCAGCACAAATTCGTTTACAAAACCTAAATAATAATGTCTATGTCGGAATTCGAAAACATAATCTTTCGTATAATACTTCGTTACTTGTCTGAAGTTTGTTTTGATTAATGACACCACTAGATCAAAATGATTTATTAATCATCGGCTATTGGATGTCAAACGTGCCGGAATACTACATCTAAGATCACTAGACCGCATTCTAATCGCCAAATCGAGATGTGTTTTAAGCATTATAAACCATTATTGAAAAACATCGTAACCGACAAGGATCTAGTGAAACACGTTATGGAATATAGGGTAAATACCAATCACCACATCGGAATTATAGGCTTGTTCTTAGTAATAGTCGTGATGATATGGTGACTTAACACATCGGACTTGGACCGAGTTCGCATACTGGTAGCGGACCCACCCAGAGTGTTTGAACGACTAGGCGGGTAGGCGTAAGCCACTATACCAACACCTCTCTCACTAAGCCACTGTCCTGGACAGACAACCCACATAGCTGACGTGTGTGCCGAGGACACTGCACTTAAACCTTAATTAGATATAAGCAAGAAAATAAACAGAAATAAATGGACGATCATCGGAACGGATTATTTCACTGGATTCAGCCATTAGCCAATATCGTAGTGTCGAGTCAGAATTGCTTGCCACGACTTGCGAGTGTGTTTTGATTGAAAACATATTTATTGTACAAAGAACAAAAGAAGTGGGCTGAAGTTTACTAACTTAAGAAATTATCCTCTATATACATACAATATTTGTACAGACTATATTACATAACTGTATATTTAAACTATATTTAAACAGCCAAAGATAACATTTAAACATTAAAGTATGTAACCTTTCTTCAACTAACCTTTAGAAAACATTTATGACATGCCAATATCGTTTAATTTGTTTTTTTTAATTCTTCGGTATTTATATTGCTTAAAAGACATTCCACATGTTTATAATCGTGGAACATTTTATTTGAATGCAAAATACATATGAGAGACACACTGTTGCTACGAATACATTTCTAATTCTAATAAAATTTAGAAAACCAATATTAAAGCATTCAGTATTACCACTTTAAATATAAAAATATATTTAAACAAAGAAGTAAATAATAAAAAACATGAATTCATATTTACACACATTTTGTCTTTTGGCATACGCGTGTAATCTACATCCAAACCAAGTATGGCCGACTCACGCCGACCGACGACGGCTCGGCTTAACGACATTGTGGGGTATGCGGATTTTTCAAGCCATGCATTGTATCTGTTGGCAGTATTTCAAGTCGCCAACAGAGCAATACAAACGGAACAATTTCAAGGTCTTTAGAAATAGAGGAAAGAAAAAAAGTCAGTGCTAAGCCGAAGGATATAGATTCCTCTCTCACAAATGAGAACGGATGCCAAAATGTCGCCCTTGAATACGATATGGTTTGAAAATAGGCGAACACCGAGGTGGGTGTGTTCGCTTTATTATAATACCATTTGGCTACAACTGCAATTATATTTACGCTTGGGGGTGCCCTTGAATACTCTTATTGATCTTGACATCTACAATACCCCAATTCGCTAAAAGGAACTGGAAAGTTTAATAAAAATTCAGTTCAAACTAAAATCTTGAATTAAAGTTAAAGTTTGTTTTGTTTAACGACACCACTAGTGCACATTGATTAATCATTGGCTATTGGATGTCAAACATTTGGTAATTCTGACAGTCAAACATCTTGAATTAACGACATTGACATTTTCTTTTCAGAAGTGTTTCCTAGCAATTGCATGAAAACCAAAGGATATGATTATCTATCTATCTATCTATGTATGTATGTACATTTGAAATTAAAAAGGCGATATGTTGTGTGTAACCTGAGCTAGTCGTATGAGTGGCAGTCCTCCTACAGACGGACCAGGGAGGATGCATCTTTCTGGCGAGTGGCCGCCCACCAACAGACAAAACACATGGCTGCTTCATGATAACGGTCATACCCTTGTCAAATCTTCCCTTTGATTCTCTATACAGAGACACGATTTAAAAAACAAAAACAAATCATGGTGACTCTTCTATGTTCAGACTCCTTGATATTTACTTGATGGTGGCACTTCTGACCTCTGCGTACAGGTTTCTTCTCAAGTACATGTCATGCCCCTGCAATAGTCCGCTCCTATAGAAATATATGATTGCTCGTATTTCCCTTTTGCATTATAAGTCAACGTTTTACAATGAAACCCGTTAAAAATGCCGAGTGATCTAGGGCAACCAAATCTCGAGCTTCAATTAGAGATATGGCTAGAAGTGACTGGAGCCGGACGTCCTGATGCGCTGTTTGCCCGTAGAACGCCTTCACACACCAGACGCTGACCGATATCTTGACATCTTGACAACATGTCAACTAAAGTACAGAATAATAATAGGTTAGCATGAGGTTATGTTGGTTTCAACACACACACACACGTACACACACACGCACGTACACACCATAAAATAGTTCATGAGAGAGAAAAAACCTATGTTGTTTAACGACACCACTAGAGCACATTAATGAATGATCAGCTATTGAACGTCAAACATTGAGTAATTCTGAGACATATTCTCCATGGGAAATCCCCCGGTATTTTTGTCAACAAGGGATATTTTATATGCACCTGTCCACAGATAGGACAGCACATTGCTCTGATATACCACTCGTGGGGAATTAGTTGGTACGAGATTATCTGAGAAAATGCAACAATTTACTTCAAAACATTTTCATGGTTTAACGTTAATTGGTGAAGGTGGGCTTGTTAGGATAAACGTGGTTTTGATTGTAGTTCAATATATGCAAACTGCTTCCTCTCGGTTAACGGTCCTCTCCCACACTAACAACATTCAGTGATATATCCTTGTGTGGTACTTCTGCTTAAAGGGACATTCCTGAGTTTACTGCAAGTTTTAAGACGTTATCGACTAACAGAGACTTTTTAACGATTGTAATTACATATCAAATATATTTTTCTGCATAAAATATTAGTGCCTGTATATTAAACGTGTTTCTAATCTTTCTAATATTTGTACTAGATTAAATTTCTTTTTATTTCCTAAAATATTTTGTTTTCGTAGGTACGAAATTATTCAAGACAAAATCTAGTTTGGGCTTCTAACAAATATTAACACGACCAAAACACATTGAATATGCAGACACTGATATTCTAAACAAGAAAATATATTGTAATATGTAAGTTTAATCGTAGAAATATTTTATTAGTCGGAAACATATTACAATGCTTTTGCACATCTAGTCAAGCGGAATACACCCATCTGGATAATTCGTCCGGCATGTAATGACTCACGAGTTTCAAATATCGTTTAGGCAAGTAAAATGCTACTGTTCGTGATCAGTTCGGAATTATTACACACAAAGAAAAATACTTTCAAAAGTCCATTGTCATAAAAATTCTGGCACGTGCGAAACCGTTACATCATGTCAGTGTCCTGAGCTCCTAATATATATTAGAATGAATCAATGTTTAAGGCAACGCAGTACATCGGTGAACAACCAAGAATACACGGGGTGTGGATACATTAATAGTGTTAACAGAAAGCTGTAAACGTCAACCAGAGGTACCGTCAACCAGAGGTACCGTCAAAATGGTTCTAGAGGAGCATGTACTAATAGAATCTATCCCCGCCCCAAGGGACAAAATGATTTAGTTTTTTGTGAGGGCCGAGGTTTACCGAGGCCCTTACAGAAACATTTTTGTCCCGAGGGTTGAAATTGCCTTATCTATACCTCACAACGGTGACTGATTCGTTTTCTTGCCCATTTAATTACAGTAACAAAACACTAATTTTGTAAGCTACGTACGTTTTGTTTATTGTTGAACGATTCATAAACATTTCTTTTACAAACAATGAAACTCATTTAATCATACGCTGAAAAATATATTCCAACTTATACAAAGGCATAAAAATGCAACAGCTTAACAATAAATATAAAGTTGAAAATATTAATTTGTTTCAATATTTTCAAAAAAATGATACAACGTGAAATGGCAAACAGAATTTTGAAAAGCACGAGTTATGACGTCAATCGTTGTAAAACAATAGTTATGACGTCACGCGTATGTAGAAATCGTCTAGCCCATGGGTCTGACAGATTTATCTATCACTAGGGTCAGATGATTTTTCTATCACCGTGCAAAAGCTGGATAACCCTGTCCAGTGGGCAAGAAAGTTAACGTCTTTCCTAGGTAGGTATCACAGGCCCACTATAAGCCCAAACATTTCCTAGGTAGGTATCACAGGCCCACTATAAGCCCAGACAGGGGCGTAAAAATACAAGAACTTCTAAATCAATCTCGTTTCTCTAAAAATACAGTTTTACTTGAGTTTAACACTAAAGCTTTAACAAAATCAGTTTGCTACAATTTGACAAATTGGTTAAGATCTATACAATTTGATAAATGTATTAACATTTCAAATGAATAATCGTTAAAATCAACAGGAAATTAAAAAAAAAAACCCAACCATTAATTTAATTTGTGTTTACAAAAATATTTTTGTCGAAAAAATGTGTTTTATCTATATATTTGTTACAAAATATATACTTAAAACAAAAGAATATTTGTAGGAATGTAAGAACGTTTAATTGTGGGTTTTATTTGATACATAGAAATGTTTCTGGAATGTTTTTAGCAACCCTTCCAAGTCATTTCCATATCCAATTAATAACATTCTCTGCCAAATGTTGATATTCAGTCCAAGTTCAACATATGTAAAATTTGAATATATTCAGTTTTATTGAATACACGGTGAAAATCAGCTGCTAGAAAGTCTTACGTGATTATGTAAAGGCATTCGAAGCTCGTGTTATGACATTTGTAGTGTTTTAGGTTTGGTGTGTCCAAATAGAGAACGTGTCCTAGACCTCTAAATGCCGAATGCTTAATCAATATAGGCTTTAAGCAAGCCAGCAACTAACCTTCCAAGACAATTCAATCCCATACGTTTGTAACTAACCTTCGAAGAAAGTTCAATCCCATGCTTTTTAACTAACATTCGAAGACAGTTCAATCCCATGCTTTTGTGTAACTAACCTTCGAAGACAGTCAAGCCCACACAGCATTTGTTTGTTTTTTTGCTTTCCAGTCCAATATTATGACCAAATCAAATCTTAGATAAGTAAATTTAAGCACATTTAAAAACTCATTTTTGCAATCAAAATTCTATTCCAATAAGGTAATGATGATTGTTATAAAACAAAACAAACCCTAAACATGGATTTTGGATGGAGACGAGCAACTGAATTAATTACGGTAGCCAAGACAGCATGCGTAGATGTTAAACATAAGTGTTTGGAACAGTGACGTGAATGCACAGCCATGTCAGGATTAGCATAAGCCAGGATAAGCCGTACTAAATAGCTTGCTTGAATACTAGTTGGGAATAAAGTTGCTTGAACCGTGCTTGGGTAAAACAAGACTATAAGTTATCATGGTGATGAAGATGATCATCATGAGCATAAAACAGAATGGCGGGAATGGACAGAATTGGCAGGATTCAAATTGGTTCGAGTATTTATCGGCCACAATAAAGCAAAGCCACGCTTGCTGAACTAAATGTCAGGAGTAATCGAATCTGTTGTTGGCCGATTGTCGTGTTTGTCGATGACGTGACTGTTCACGTGCAGGACCCTCTGTCTTAGCCCTTTGCCCTCTGGAATTAGACACCTAGTTGTAAAGTGGCTGGGACCACATTTTGGCATCATTCCACTGGATGACTTCTGAAGCAGCAACATCTATTTCCAATAGTATTTAAAATAACTGACTCGTTTAGAGGTCAGAGCTGCATTACGGAACTTCGCAGCAAGCTGTCACTGAGTCTGATCGTTTTGAAAAGACTTTTCTCTATTTGTGGATGGAGGTGAAAATCTTAGAGTTACATTTCTATTTGAGAAAACATCGCCAAACAAACTGGGTGATAAATAAAATGAAAGAAATAATGTGTACAGGAAGGGTTCCGTGTAGCTTGGGTTTCCAAACTATTTAAGTTTTTTTGTTGTTTTTTACGAATCTTGAAGGTCAAAATCTATTTTTATGAACTGTAATCTGTGTTGAAATAAAAGACCCCCCGAAATAAAACCCCACAAGAAAAAAAACCCCAACCCCCCCAAAAAAAACCCCCAAAACAACAACAACCAAAAACAAACACACACACACACACACACACACACGTTTAATTTTAAAACTTTATTTATGCTGCACGAACTGTTCAATGTGAGAGAGAGAGAGAGAGAGAGAGAGAGAGAGAGAGAGAGAGAGAGAGAGAGAGAGAGAGAGAGATTACAGAGAATAATTTATCTCACAACGTGTTGTTTTAAAATGTATCCAACGAGCGATGTCAGGTTAACTATACTTCACAGTCTAATCGATTTCCATTGTGAAGTTTTTCATTGGATGTATGACATTGCTGACCTGATCATCACCTAGGAGCAGTCAATCGTATGTCTTGAAATTGTTAACACACGTACATGTGTAAACAACCATGTGTAACCAAAAATAACGCATGGTGTTCTCACCAACGGGTGTGTAAGAAACCAAATTATTGGGATAGCAAATTCAGTTTGGGCTACTTGGGCAAATATTGGGACGATCAGCAACACCGTGACTATACGTACACTGATATTCTAAACAAGAAAATAGATTGAATATGTAATACTAGTCGTTACAGAATGTTATTATTGGGATACCAAATTCAGTTTGGGCTACTTGGGCAAATATTGGGACGATCAGCAACACCGTGACTATACGTACACTGATATTCTAAACAAGAAAATAGATTGAATATGTAATACTAGTCGTTACAGGATGTTAGTATTGGGATAGCAAATTCAGTTTGGGCTACTTGGGCAAATATTGGGACGATCAGCAACACCGTGACTATACGTACACTGATATTCTAAACAAGAAAATAGATTGAATATGTAATACTAGTCGTTACAGGATGTTATTATTGGGATACCAAATTCAGTTTGGGCTACTTGGGCAAATATTGGGACGATCAGCAACACCGTGACTATACGTACACTGATATTCTAAACAAGAAAATAGATTGAATATGTAATACTAGTCGTTACAGGATGTTATTATTGGGATACCAAATTCAGTTTGGGCTACTTGGGCAAATATTGGGACGATTAGCAACACCGTGACTATACGTACACTGATATTCTAAACAAGAAAATAGATTGAATATGTAATACTAGTCGTTACAGGATGTTATTATTGGGATACCAAATTCAGTTTGGGCTACTTGGGCAAATATTGGGACGATCAGCAACACCGTGACTATACGTACACTGATATTCTAAACAAGAAAATAGATTGAATATGTAATACTAGTCGTTACAGGATGTTATTATTGGGATACCAAATTCAGTTTGGGCTACTTGGGCAAATATTGGGACGATTAGCAACACCGTGACTATACGTACACTGATATTCTAAACAAGAAAATAGATTGAATATGTAATACTAGTCGTTACAGGATGTTATTATTGGGATACCAAATTCAGTTTGGGCTACTTGGGCAAATATTGGGACGATTAGCAACACCGTGACTATACGTACACTGATATTCTAAACAAGAAAATAGATTGAATATGTAATACTAGTCGTTACAGGATGTTATTATAGGGATAGCAAATTCAGTTTGGGCTACTTGGGCAAATATTGGGACGATTAGCAACACCGTGACTATATGTACACTGATATTCTAAACAAGAAAATAGATTGAATATGTAATACTAGTCGTTACAGAATGTTATTAGTGGAAAACACCTTACAATGCAGCAAACTGTGGATAGTCTGTTTAATAAAATTTAGTACATAAAAATATGGATACATTGATTATTGCTGATTGGTGTATATCCTGCCAATACAGAAATGTCTCGGTTGGTTCTTTTTAAAAAAACAACAACACAAAAACAAACAAATCGGAGCACGTTTCATTATTTAACCATTTAAGTCGCGTTAACACTTACTAATTAAACTAGTTTAACTAAACCAGTCTAAAATGTAAGTGCGGACGAGAACGTTTCACTATACCGGTATAGCTATAACTGCTATAACTAAAACCGTTTAAATGTAAGTGTGGACGGAAACTGTTTTAGTCACTCTAGCATAAGGCGGAAGTGACAGTGAAGCCACAGTCAGAACAAGCAGTAAGAGCTTAGCAACGACCTAACATTGTTGTTTTGATGTCTTGCGCAAGTGTGGATAACTACACTTCCGCCTTATACCCGTATAGCTATTGCATATGTGAACGCTCGACAAGTGTTTTAGTTAAACCAGTTGAGTAAAAAGAAAGAAATGTTTTATTTAACGACGCACTCAACACATTATTTTACGGTTATATGGCGTCAGACATATGGTTAAGGTCCACACAGATTTTGAGAGAAAACCCGCTGTCGCCACTACATGGGCTACTCTTCCGATTAGCAGCAAGGGATCTTTTATTTGCGCTTCCCACAAATCCCATGCCTCGACTGGGATCCGAACCCAGTACCTACCAGCCTGTAGACCGATGGCTTACCACGACGCCACCGAGGCTGGTCCAGTTGAGTAAGTGTGAACACAACTTTAGAACTGATCATCCACATTACTTTTCCTAGCATGACACGCCATTCCTCAATACTGTTCTGATTCAGTATCTAATCTAGACCACGTAATCAGAATTAATTCGTCTTCAATGTACTGGCATTGTAACTAATTTTGACTAATATAGCCATTTTTACAAGTACAATTACATATTAAAACATTGTCGTGTTTGTAATGGCAGTATCTGTATATAGAGTTTCTGATAGTTTTAATATTTGTAGTAGATGAAACTTCATTTTAGTTTTTAATATATACACCTAGAAATTAATGAAGCACCTCCTAGTTTTGATCATATAACTTATTCTTCGCAAATAATTATGACTATTAGTGGATACAAAATACTGAAGGTAATGTTCTGTGGATAGAGGTTATTGAAAACGATCGAAAGCAAGTTGCACTGTCGTTACAGCAAATAATTAACGTATTATACGGGTAAAGACAGAAACTGTAAATATACATGGAAATATATGGTAATTAACTATGGAGCTGTGATAATCTCGGTAAATACCCAGTAGATACAGACTACACACTCAATATGAGTTTAAACCACGTCATTACGGACAACTACTTCTAGAACCTTTTATGGCCGCTATACAGAACCTTTTATGGCCGCTATACAGAACTTTTTGTGGCCGCTATACAGAACCTTTTATGGCCGCAATACAGAACCTTTTATGGCCGCAATACAGAACCTTTTATGGCCGCTATACAGAACCTTTTATGGCCGCAATACAGAACCTTTTATGGCCGCAATACAGAACCTTTTATGGCCGCAATACAGAACCTTTTATGGCCGCAATACAGAACCTTTTATGGCCGCAATACAGAACCTTTTATGGCCGCTATACAGAACCTTTTATGGCCGCAATACAGAACCTTTTATGGCTGCAATACAGAACCTTTTATGGCCGCAATACAGAACCTTTTATGGCCGCTATACAGAACCTTTTATGGCCGCTATACAGAACCTTTTATGGCTGCAATACAATTCAGGTGGTGCTTAATTAATTTTCAGGTGTATATATTTCGTACGTACGAAATAACCGACCGATAGCAAGTAGCACTGTCGTTACAGCAGTATTTAATAAATTATGGGGAAAAGAAATAAACCGTAAATATACATGGGAATTCATACGAAATTATTTGGTAAAGTAATTTATATCTATATAAGGTTATGAGTTTTGTTTATAAACGCCACCAAACTACATCACATTAATGGTATGCACCTGCTTAAATCCCAGATCCGAGGCTGATACAAGTTATAATAATTGTTACATTTCAGTTTATTTATTTAGTTTTTTTACTTATTAATTTTTTTTTTTGGATAAAGAGCTATTAAAGATACTTTAAAACATATAACAAACATTTTGAGAGTACAGCTAAAGCAATACATGTCTCCTACCGGGCCCAAAAAATTTCCGTATCTCAAAGGCAATAACTGTCCAAAAAAGGAGGTAAATCACCATGGATGAATGAATATTTAAAGGGACATTCCTGAGTTTGCTGCAATTTTTAAGATGTTATCGACTAACAGAGACTGTTTAACGATTGTAATTACATATCAAATATATTTTTCTGCATAAAATATTAGTGGTTGTATATTAAACGTGTTTCTGATCATTCTAATATTTGTACTAGGTTAAATTTCATTTTATTTCCTAAAATATAATTTTTTCGTACGTACGAAATTATTTGGAGACAAAATCTAATTTGGGCTTCTTACAAATATTAAGACAACCAGAAACACATTGAATATACAGACACGGATATTCTAAACAAGAAAATATATTTAATTTGTAAGTTGCAGCAAACTCAGGAATGTCCCTTTAACGACACCCCAGCACAACTTGATCTGTATCTGTACATGATACGGATACACACAAAATATCAGATCAATATCCTGTGGCATGGCGAAATACAATTCCGGGAAACTGTATGTGGAACAGACGGACAGACAGAAAGATTGACAGAAGGGCGGGTAAGAAACATATAGTCCCTTCCGGTTAAACAGCAAATAACAGTAAATGAAATGACAAAAGTCAGCTCATTCACACCATGACCATAAAGCACGATTTCCGTTACAAAAACTTCACGCCTGGTGCACGTGACGATCGGACTTGAGACCTAATCATAATTGTATAAACACTGCACCTGAATATCTGTTGAGCAGATGTTGCGCAATACTGACCGTCGACTTCACACCAGAAATACAATTCAGTGATACAGACCATTTCAAACATGTCACGACCGTGCGAACACAATATGGACGGAATATGGAAAATATTTCCGGCATTTCCACTGTTCTAGGACGAGCCACTAAACACCTTAACGACCAAGACAAACAGTCCTCGGTCCGTCCATTGATGGATGGATGCTCTGGCAGTACGGACAGGGAATCCCAGGAAATCATAGGCAAACATATCAAAATAGATTGCATTGATTTACCCTGCACCTTAGTTACAAAAGAAGAAATTAAATAAAGAAATGTGAAAATGTGCATGTCTGCCAAAATGTAGTTGAAGCACTTGGCAGTAGTTTTGTTCCTACCGGCAGCCATATTGCTTTGAGCTAATCTTCGTTTCCTTCCTGTGTTACATGCAGCTGCCCACTTGGACATCTGACAGATATACACAACAGGTATCGGGTTGTTTTTTCTCTGTCCGTGTAATACTAATACATATGTAGGCAGTACAATTTGCATGTGAAACAGAAGGTTAAACGACACCCAGAGGTGTGGCGCGTCTATCACTGTCGCCCACATGCTATTTGTTTAACAATATTTATTTCGGCAAATCAAATACAGCGGTTTGGGACTGGCCAACAGGATGGGTCTTGCTCGTACGTTGACAATAACATTGATAACAAACCCACTAAAATAAAGGTAACTACTAATACTGTCATGAAATAATAATAATAATAATAAATAAATAATAACACAACTTTCCAGAAAATTATTTGTTATGCACTTTAGCACACAAGGCAGCACACACCATAGTAAATTACAATGATTATAAACAGGCAGAAAGAGATAACGTTTTTTTGGCATTTATATTCATATTATGTCACAAATTAAAAAATGTTTGAAAAGATGACAGAATACCACATCCGGAAACGAAACTCACAATCGACAAAGGGCAAGAATAATAACGTTAAAGATTGTTTTGTTTAACGACACCACTATAGCAACTTGATTTATTAATAATCGGCTATTGGATGTCAAACATTTGGTAATTTTCACATATAGTCTTAGAGAGGAAACCAGATTATTTTTCAATCAGTAGCTAGGGATCTTTTATATGCATATCTCATACAAGATAACACATACCACGGCCTTTGATGTACCACTGTAACCAGTTGTGGTGCATCCGAGACCGACCGCACACCAGGCGAATTATTTACAACTGGTCTCCATCCCGCCCCACGAATAGTAATAAAGGCAGACTTAATATAAGCTTTCCTATAAGCCAGACATGCCGACTTTAATCATTTGTAATGCAACACTAACTTACATGCAACTTCTCTTCTTGATTGTTGTTATTTTTTACAAGATGACAGCACATTTTCGTTTACCTCTTACTCAAGTTTCCTTTTCATTCAGACAGACATTTCTACTATCAAATCAAAACGAGAAATCACCAATGTCTGGTAAATCCGAGTAAGACTGGCAAACATTGTAAAATATCCTTTCGACTCTGTTTTGTGCAGATACGATTTTGATCACGGAATACGGTTTTGTCATTCAGATTTAATAGTCACCATGATCAAATTCGTATCTCTATACAAAAAGTACAAATGATTTTTTTTTTTTACAAACCGGGATGACATGCACTCATGAATCACTGTCATTTGAAAGTTTCCCATCGTCAGCACCTGTCATGAGCACTTGTGCTTTTCTCAAGTACGTTGTTTTGGTAAGAATCGTGGAAATCGATGTACAATGTTAAGATATATGATTTCATTTAATTAATTATGCGTCAAGTTTAGTTTGTTTTTTAATTTTCACTTTCATCGACTTAAAACATAATACTAGTTAATTAGCCGTACATGCACAATTAATGTTTTGAAATAAACAGAATACCGGTACCACTGATAATATGGACTACAAAGTCTCTGATCGAAAATTATAAACAATGTAATATCAAGAAAAAGCTGGAACAATTCTGCGTAATCAAATCACATGACACGTTCGGATCCCAGTAGAGGCATGGGATTTTAAATCCAGATACCGACTCCAAACCCTGAGTGAGTGCTCCGCAAGACTCAGTGGGTAGGTGTAAACCACTTACACCGACCAGTTTTCCATAACTGGTTCAACAAAGGCCATGGTTTGTGCTATCCTGCCTGTGGGAAGCGCAGATAAAAGATCCCTTGCTGCCTGTCATAAAAGAGTAGCCTGTGTGGCGACAGCGGGTTTCCTCTAAAAAAAACAGTGTCAGAATGACCATATGTTTGACGTCCAATAGCCGATGATAAGATAAAAAATGAATGTGCTCTTTACTTTTTACAGTCGGTTTTTCTCCTAAACCCACTAGACCTGTGGCTTTGGGGCGAACTACGTTTTATTTACTCTAGAGCAGAGGGTGGTTATTTCAAGGCGATGTAAATGTGGAGCAACAGATCTAGGATATACAAGTACGTCCCAGTTTTGAAATCCTCGTCTTGGCCAGAGAAACTAAAACAGTGTCCAGGAGAAAAGTGGCACCCTTCATAAGACCATTGTTGAATGTCAACTTATTGTTCTGTCCTCCGTCGGTTTGTTTGAAGAGTGCGTTTGAAGTTGACGTTCGGCAGCTTACTCCGCCAAAACCTAATTACCACGCCTTGGGAGGGTTACTGCCGCGTTCTACTTTCCATAATCGGTAGATTCGTACGACAAACATCGCAAATCTGAGCTAATTCACCGTACATGGGCTTAACCATGTTTTCAAAATATATCGCTTTCGCCGTCTTTGAACAGGACTCAAGGAACAATTGTCTCGCAACAGAAACAATGGAAAATGGCGGGGGAATGTTCATCTCTGTATTTGTCTTTGTTTAAGTTCTGCAAACGATAATCAAGAGACTGGTGGACAGGCTTACATCATTGTTGTCCACTTTGTCAATACAACGTTTTTCTACAGTACTGCCAATGTATGATATTCATTAAAACATAAGTGGCCAACTGTATTGCAAACTGATAACATTTATTTAATGGTACTTCGTAATTAGTATTACGTGCTCATATACCACAGAGGTTTCGAATATGCCTTATTTAATGAGCGGAATTAATTAATTAAGTGTTCCTCTATCAATAACCGTGAACATGTCACAACTGGTGCTTGTGGGGACAATTTCGTCTTGAACTGGTCGTAATGATACTAGTACTTTTTATATTGATCTTAGTAGGAAACATGCATTGCTTTTCCTTTTATTTGCCATCTACAATTGGTTCGACTGAAAATCAGCAGCAAACAACCGATGTTAATTCAACGATAACTCTTGAAAGGTTTTCTAGCTGAGTCGTTAAGTGTTCGCCTGAGATGCTTGGGTCAGAAACTCGAACCCTCTCAATGGATCTATTCGGTTATTGTTTTCCGTCCACGACTGGTATATAAATGACCGTGATATATACTCTCCCGTATGTGGGAACGTGCATATAAAAGATCCATTGCTGCTAATGGAAAAATATAACTGGTATCCTCGGAAGACTACGTGTCGGAAATACTACATGTTTCACATCCAATAGCCGATGATTAATTAGTCAATGTGCTCTAATGGTGTCTTTAAACAACACTAAGGTTTTCAATCCTAATACAAGAGTTATTCATTTTTAAAGTCAGTGAGGCTACTTATTAGGCATAGTAAAATATGTTACAATTATTACAAGTTTTTTTTAAACCGTTATATTGCACATTACAGTGTCCATCTTGGAAAATCCAAAATGTGTTTCTGGTCGTCTCTTTGTGATAGTTCAACATGCGCTTATACGAAACAGATAAGATATATACCCCAAATTAATTAATAATTTCGGACACGTTGCCTAAACTACGCTGAACACCCCTGTTGTTAATTGTATCCGTGCATGCCATCTTAAAGGGACATTCCTGAGTTGCTGCAATTTTTAAGATGTTATCGACCAACAGAGCCTTTTTAACGATTGCAATTACATATCAAATATATTTTTCTGCATACAATATTAGTGACTGTATATTAAACGTGTTTCTGATCGTTCTGATATTTTTACTAGGTTAAATTTCATTTTATTTCCTAAAATATAATTTTTTCGTACGTACGAAATTATTTGAAAACAGAATCCAGTTTGGACTCCTTACAAATATTAAGACGACCAGAAACACATTGAATATATAAACACTGATATTCTAAACAAGAAAATATATTTAATATGCAAGTTTATTACCCCAGCGGTCACTCATAACAGGGAAAATATTTTCCATATTTTCTCAGTGAGAAATATTCTGCATTGGTCTAACGAACAATACTATTGGACAATTTGACGCTTACAAACCAATGACCTTGTCGGTACTAAATATGACGTCATCACGATTTGGCAAACACAATATGACGTCATGTAGTTTACCGCTATCCGTTTTTTGTGTTAAATTTATAACAAAATGTCATTTTAATGAAATTCCTTATAGATTTTGTAGCCGAAAAAGAGAACTCTTGTTTTTGAAAATGATCTATGAACTTTATTAAATTACAAAGTTATAGCAATTCTCAGAACAGTGCGTAAAGTGGTTTACATCGTTTCTATACAGGTTGGCATTCGTGCATGTGCGTCGAAAATAAAGGCTATTAGAGAAAAAATAGCTGAGGTAATAAATAGAATAACAAACTCGGTACCAGTTATTATAAAATTTATGTCCCTCGTGAAATAATTTTCGTTTATTATCCTCTATTTAATCGTAAAAATATTTTATTAGCCGGAAACATTTTACAATGCAGCAAACTCAGGAATGTCTCTTTAACTTATTCTAATCAAAACCAAACCAATGTTTGTTCAAACAACATGCGATTGAGACGGGATGAAGCTCAGTGGTAAATCACTCGCTTCAGGTGCAGAACCCATCGCTCTCTATGGACTCAGGTATCCCCTGTCGCACAACTAGTATGTCATGGCCGTGGTATGTGTTGCCCTACCTATTGAAACATGCACATAAAATCTCATTTGCTATCTTTATTGATAGAAGAAGCCTGTGTGGTGGTTGCGGGTTTCCCTCCCTTTCCATTTCGACCAAAAGTAAAAATAGCCATGTTCGTCATTGAATAACTGTAGATTAATATGTACAGTGGTGTGCCGCATCATTCAGTGGCCTGGAAACATGTCCCAAGTATGATTTACTCGCATTAATTTTCCCAATCCCAACAAATATGGGATCCTGGTGAATTATTCTGGATAAATCCCTGGAGTGTGACAATAGCGAGACTAGGAGGTGACCAGTGTTTTCAAGATGAAACAATATAGTGAAGATGATTTAAACAAGATCTATAAGACTTAGTACAAGGGGGTCCTTAACCATATGTCTGACGCCATATAACCGTAAATAAAATGTGTTGGGTGCGTCGTTAAATAAAACATTTCTTTCGGGATTCTTTCTTTCGGGGGAATATCACTCTCGCGTCTTTCTTTAGCTCTACTAGTTGACAACATTATACTAGAACGTCTTTAAAGGGACATACACTAGTTTTTAAACACTAAGACATATTTTTGACTATTATAACCGTTTTTGATAACTGAAATCATACTTTACTTACATTGTATTGTTTAGATTATCAATGTCCGTACATTCGAAGTGGTTTTGGTCATCCTGGTATTTTTAATATCACAAAATGAATTTCTCATATTTTTAAAAACGCACGTGCGTCCGAGAAGTAACAGTTATGGAGTCGGAGTTTTAGTCTATTTTTAGAAGGTATTTTACCATTTCAAAGTCACAGACTCATGTTTAACTAAATTGTAACTTTATCCAAATGTATTACAGGTTTGTAGATTAACTAAACTTAGTGTTAATTTTCACGGGTTGAAACTGGAGTCTGTCCCTTTAACACCCACAACAACTTGACTGTGGACTCGAAAAATAAATAAATGATGTATCAGTTATGCAAGCCTATTGAGCTATTTCTCGTTCAGCCAGTGCACCACGACTGGTATATCAAAGGCCATGGTATGTGATATCCTTTCTGTAAAATGATGCATATAAAAGATCCCTTGCTAGTAATAGAAAAATGTAGCGAGTTTACTCTCTAAGACTATATGTCAAAGTTATCGAATGTTTGACATCCAATAGCCGATGGTTAATAAATGAATGTGCTCTAGTGGTATCGTTAAACAAACAAAAGAAAAACAACAAAAAACAAACAAAACAACTTATACTGGCAACATTAGACTTGGAAGTTCTTAAAGGGACATTCCTGAGTTTGCTGCACTTTTGAAGATGTTATCGACTAACAGAGACTTTTTAACGATTGTGATTACATATCAAATATATTTTTCTGCATAAACTATTAGTAGCTGTATATTAAACGTGTTTCTGATCGTTCTAATATTTGTACTAGCTTACATTTCATCTTATTGTCTAAAATATTGTTTTTTTCGTACGTACAAAATTATTTGAAGACAAAATCCAGTTTATGCTTCTTACAAATATTAAGACGACCAAAAACACATTGAATAAACAGACACTGATATTCTAAACGAGAAAATATATTTAATATGCCAGTTTAATCGTAAAAATATTTTATGAGTCGAAAACATCTTACAATGCAGCAAACTCAGGAATGTCCCTTTAACACCCAGAACAAATACATCAATTATGCATGCGACAAATAATCTACTTGGCAACACAAATTATGCTGAAAACATACTCGGCCACACATGTTGAAAATTGTTTTGAAAAAGTATACATTTAAAATAATACGTTTGTAATTTAAGTAGATTTATAACATACATTTAATGTTTATATGCGTCCTGTCTCAAGCAAGAGCATTTACGGTTAGAGTTGATATACATGTGGGAATATTTGATATCAATCAAACAATTTTATAAATATTTTGAAAACAAACATTGCTGTATTTAATGAACAGACAGCTTTGTTCATCCAATTATTTGTCAATGCTATTTTGTGATTTTCATTGTGTCCCCCCCCCCAACACCCTCCAAACCCAACAACAAAAGAAAACCCCACAAACGAACAATACCAAAACAATTACACCCCCCCAAAAATACCCACAACAAAACAACCCATAAAAAACTTGACCGTTTAATACAATCTCAATATTTGCAAGGTAAAATGGTCCTTTTAATTTGACTTCTTGTTTGGTCGTTGTGCTCGAAGTATTAAGAATACAGTATCTGCAGTGTTTCGGGTGTCATTACTGTTATTGGATCGGGTAATCTTCCAAATGTCCAACTCTGCAGGACGTTAGTTCCCCATACACACGACATGAAGATTTGGATGGACGCCCACTTTCAGTTGGCGCCGTTGTCAAATCAGCTTCCTAATGACAACTTTATAATTAACTTTAAAAACCTATCGTAGTTCCAACTGTCGATTATATCTGATATATTTGGTTTATCATCCATTAAAGGCTTTTGTAGGAAATATCGCTGCCACTATAATTTGCGATATCTCCTGCGATATTCTCCGCAGGAGATATCGCTTCTTATAATCTTGATTGGTCAAATATTAATCACAAGACAATATTTTGTTACGTCACTAATGACGTCACGACACTGCCGTTCTGCTAGTTAACGAGTCTACCGCAATATAGTGACATTCAACCCGCATTACTGACATTGTTTACAACTGTCGCAAATGAAAAGAATGACAATGCATGATAAAAAAGAATATAATTTATCAGCACCCGGTGATAAAAATATAAAAATGCTCGACAAGCCTCGGATTTCATACTTTTATCAACTCGTGCTGATAAACTTATATGACAAGACACCCAGGGAGTATCTTCTATTTATGTCAGGGTCTCAAAATCAAGGCACAGTGATAACAAAATTGAGTATTCTCCAAATAGACAAAAAGTGGATCTTTAAACAAAAAGAACGCTTATCGAGCTAAAATCAAACACGAAAAAGCAAACTGCGTCCCCACCAAAATAAAACTGTAATGATGTGGTATATTTCTTTAATAATTTACTTTGAATTAAACTGGATTTTACCTTCCAATAAATCCAAAGCTTACGAAAAAACAACGAAACGTATTAGGGGAAAACGTTGTTAGTTCTGCTATACACATTAGGACGACGAAACTCCCCCCTCCAAAAAAATAAACCCCAACACCTCCCCCCAACAACAATGAATATATACAAATATTGATATATTTTAAGCAAGAAAATGTATTTTTTAAAGGGCATTTTAGTAGTTAAAAAGCCTCTGTAAGTGGTAAGCATCTTAACAATGCATCGAACGTTAAACTTGTCTTTCAAGCTAGAAGAATTTAAATTAAATTAGTCACCCGTGTGTCATACAGGGCCTTGAGACGTTTGCCCGCCACTACATGAAGCGAACAAAGACCCCCCACTAATTGGTGAATGCGTCTATCTGTGTGGTGTACAGGGTAGGCTTGGAATCGTCTCCCCGTGGCCTTGTCTGGACGGGAGATTCAGACATCTATCGACGTGCCCGGCATTGCGGCCAAACAAAGCATTGTTTGTAGAAATGTAGATATCTACGACCTAAACAAACCGATGTGACGTCACTCGCACCACGGAGCGTCGTCGTAGTGGCAGGGACTGAAATGTACACGGTAGAGTGTTCTCTGAAAATAATATCATCGATTGTTGATATCCGATGGGAACAGGCAGAACAAGAAACAAACACAATCCACGCACACCCCCTCCCCCCATAACCATCAAGAAATAATTAAACACGAGACCCATGAATTAGCATGCAACTATATAAAGAATAAAGTAAAACGTTTTTTCTTGTTTTGTTTAACTACACCACTAGAGCACATTGATTTATTAATCATCGGCTGTAGGATGTCAAACATTTGGTAATGTTGACATAGTCTTAGCGAGGAAACCCGCTACATGTTTCCATTAGTAGTAAGGGATTTTTTTATATGCAGAAATGATTAAAAATACCACGGCCTTTGATACACCAATCGTGGTGCACTGACTGGATCGAGAAATAGACCAATGGGCCCACCGATGGGGGTCGATTCTAGATGACAGCGCATCAAGCGAGCACTTTCCCACTATAAAGAATAAAGCTAATAAAGAATAATTATTGTCGTTCACACAAACCTCGCCTATTCTGACCATTATTTCGTTTTTGTGTCTGTAACCATAGGTGTGTAAAAGTAACAACAGATAATGTTCTCTTCAGAATTTCTTTTCAGCTATGAACTTGATTATCACTGGTTGGAACGGGGAAAACCCAGTGGGTCCGCCAAGGAGGTTCGAGCCTACGATCTAAACACCTCACGCGAGAGCTCTACCGACTGAGCTAAATGGCCCCCTCTAAGGACAGTACACGCTGTGACGGCATCAAGCAGCTTTCGTAGCCATTTAACACAGTCGGTTGAGTGCTCGCCTGAGATGCTTGTGTCGCAGGATCGAACCACCTCGGTGGATCCATTCAGCTGATTGGGTTTTTTCTCGTTCCATCCAGTGCACCACAACTGGTCAAATGCCGTGGTATTTGCTTTCCGGTCTACGGGAGAGTGCATATGAAAAATCCTTCGCTGTTAATGGGAAAAAGTGTAGCGGCTTTCCCCTGACTACGTGTCAGAATTACCTAATGCTTGACATCCAATAGCCGACGATTAACTAATGTTAAGCAAAACAAACTTTAATTTACTAACCTTTCGTATTTACCTCAGCCGCATGGTGAAGTTGTGGTCAAATTGTTAAAAACCTATATATGCGACTTTTTATTTCGTTTACAAATTGAAAAGTTAAATAATAGACTGACTGACATTTTTGATTTTGTATTCTTCAAATTTGTGAAATGAATTACTCGCCGAGTATTTGTAATAGTTATAGCATGATTTGGACGAGTTAAATGTATTTAGACGGTGACATAGCATTTAAAGCAGACAGTGAAAACAAAGAATATCTCGAATTTAACGAGAGACAAACAGAAACACGTGATGGGTCAAATCCTCGAACTATTCGCCAAGTTCCACCTAGAGCTTGTGTGAATGAAAGTAACCCCGCACTGTGTCCAGTTGCACTATAAATTATGCAAACAACTGCGACAAAGTTATTTTTCAATTCAGGATGATCCATTTTATCTTGGAACACACACACACACACACACACACACACACACACACACATATCTCGGTCCTGATGAAACACAGTTTAAAAGACAACCTGTTGAAAAAGCAACTCGGTACCATAATGATAATTATTTTTAGCAAACCATAACGCCAGAAAAAACAATGATCCAAAAGCTCGTGACAGAAAAAACTTATTTCACTCTGGACATAAACGTGATAATACATAGTAGCTCGTTTAAAATTATCTATATACATTTGTGCCTGAAACACGGTAATTATATTTCTTACACACCCGTTGGTGAGAACATCATTCGTTATTTTTGATAACACAGACTTGTTAATACATGTACGTGTTAAGAATTTCAAGACATACAACTGGCTGCTCGTAGGTGATGACCAGGTCACCAGTGCTATACATCCAATGAAAAAGCAGCACGATCGAAATCGATTAAACTGTGATGTATAGTTAACCTGGCAATCATTTGTCTGTAACGTAAGTTAGTTTACAAGTGAAAGGGATGTAAATAACGTTTAGTCGAAAAAGATGTTAAAATGTGCTTAAAACCTTAGATACCATTTATCTTACAACTCGTTGTTTAAAAACGTATCAAACTCGCTTTCGCTCGTTAGATACATTTTAAAACAACTTGTTATGAAATAAATGGTATCTAACGGCCACTCATGTATTATATTTATTCTCTATGTAGACTGTGTTCATTCTCATTAAACAATTACAACCACCTGGTATTCAAAGGAATAGTGGTGAAAATAAACAATAGAAGGAAGGAAATGTTTTATTTAACGACGCATTCAACACATTTTATTTACGGTTATATGGCGTCGTACACATGGTTAAGGACCACACAGGTATTGAGAGAAAACCCGCTGTCGTCACTTCATGGGCTACTCTTTCCAATTAGCAGCAAGGGATCTTTTATATGCACCATCCCAGAAACAGGACAGTACATACCACGGCCTTTGTTACACCAGTTGTGGAGCACTGGCTGGAACGAGAAATAGCCCAATGGGTCCACCGACGGGGATCGATCCCAGATCGACCGCGCATCAAGCGAACGCTTTACCACTGGGTTACGTCCCGCCCCTATAAACAACAGAGTATCATAAATAAAGTGTAAGACGTTAGGTTACTGAATATGCGTGACGGATCTCAACATTTAGTGTTGACAAGTATTACAGACAGGCCCACCGAACCAGTGATGGCGTGGACTATGACATACATATAAATAACATAATGAAAAGTTGAAACTTTCATCCCACTCTAAAAAATTAAAAACACACCAAAACTAACAAACCGGTAAGCCATGGTTACGATGTCTTTATATACCGCAGGCCAAATACAATGCAATTCCATATTAGTTTTGTGAACTAAACGTTTGATTATTAATAGGAAACTACAAAACTATTTAAAGTCACCAGTGTACAAGAACAGCATAACTAAGTACACAATTAAAAAGACCTCAAAGTTTTGAAATCATTTAACAATTTCTCCTACTCGCTGTAGTAAACATTGATAATGAGCAATCCCTTGAAACTAATAGCGAGAGCAGAAAAAAAATCAAGTACAAAGCGACTTGTATGTGTAATAGTATGTACGTACGTACATTCATACATACATACATACATACATACATATACATATACATACATATATACCAATGATGAAATGAAAAGAAAGACAAAGGAATTGTATTTTATTAGAAAGTTTTGTCCACTTCTTAATGCTCTTCGTTAGATAAAAGCAACAATGACGTAATTAAATCAATCCCCTTCTACTACAGTAACGTCATAATATGTATGACGTCATATTTATCAGTTATTTAGCAGATCCTTTCTGAAGATAACATTGAAACATGTAAAAGGATAATTATTTCTTTAAATTGTTTTTTTAAAATACATATATATATATATACTGTACACTTGTTTTCTTTTATCATTTATATATATATATATATATATATTTATTACCCCAGCAGGCACTCATAACGGGGAAAATAAAAATAATAATTTCTTGGTCTAAAAAACAATACTATTGAATAATTTGACGCTTACAAACCAATGACCTTATCGGTACTAAATATGACGTCATCACGATTTGGCAAACGCACACAATGACGTCATGTAGTTTAAAGAGTTTGCATTTACGGCTGTCTGATTTTGGTGTTAAATTTATAACAAAATGTCATTTTAATGCAATTCATTATAGATTTTGTACCAGAATAAAGAGAACTTTTGTTTTTGAAAATTATCTATGAACGTGATTAAATTACAAAGTTATAGATATACTCAGAACAGCGCGTAAAGTGGCGTATATCGTTTCTATACATGTATGTGCATGTGTGTGTCGAAAATAAAGGCTTTTAGAGAAAAAATAGCTCCGGTAATAAATAGAATAACAAACTCGGCACCAGTTGTTATCAAATTTATGTCCCTCATGAAATAATTTTAATTTGTCACTCGCTAAAGCTCGTGACAACTGAAAATTATTTCACTCGGGACATAAATTTGATAATAACTGGTAACTTGTTTATTATCCTCTCTCTCTCTATATATATATACACTCTTCAAAAAGAGTAGGGGAACCTGAAATATTAAAACATACGTTTTGACCACAGACATCCTAGTAAAGAACGTTCAGGTCTGTTTATCAACACACCGAAGCGCATTCCATAGTTTGCACATGCATCACGCAGATGACCCGTACACGTGCGTGGGGTGTCATTCTCGATTTTGACAATTTCCAGGAAGGTCGATTAATCGCTGTGGAACATTATGTCTGTCAATCTTTTTCATTCTGTTGATCATACAGTTGTTATTGTTTTGTTTTCAGTCATTTTTATTGTTTGAATTTGCGATTTACTGATAAAAAAACGTCAACTTTCAAATTTCATTTATAGGAGACATTTGTTAGAGAAATTTTAATTTGTGTTTTAAAATAATTTTCTTCTTTCTTTCAGGTGAGTGTGAACACTATTACAATCCTTTAATTGGCAAGAAACGTCAGACAACTGAAACACTGGTGAGGTAGTAAACTATGGCAATCGAAAGCACACACAGTCCCGCCAAACACATAAACAAAACAAGAAAACAAAATTAACAGACACACACAAACCCCAACAACCATTATTAATAATTACAATATTTACAAAATGGCAGCTGAATGGGTTACAGCTGTTCCAGAAACTAGTAAAATCACAGTCGAATTTATGTGATATGAGGAGCCAACTTTCCCTATAGTTGTTCACGTATGTAAAGCCTAGTTGCCGACATACAATTCGTACTATGTCGCAGCCTAATAACAGTCTGTAAGGGGAAATCGTATCTGCATTTGGTCTGCGCCATGATGCATATTTTATGAGAACCAGGATTAAAGGTATATCGCCCGTAATTAAAAAAACAAATCTTCTACTTAAGTAAATGTAGGTGTTCTTTATTAATTCGATCATGTTAATCCAAATTTGAAATAAGAATTGAATCAGTACGTCAGGATTTTAAATTAAAGACAAATTTATCTCTACTAGTAGTCATGCGCTTCATATAGTATAAATGCATCATATAATTATAATAACGAGTAACCTTAAAGGGACATTCCTGAGTTTGCTGCATTGTAAGATGTTTCAGACTAATAAAATATTTCTACGATTAAACTTCCATATTAAATATATATATATATTTTTTTTTTAGAATATCAGTGTCTGTATATTCAATGTGTTTCTGGTCGTCTTAATATTTGTGAGAAGTCAAAACTGAATTTTGTCTTCAAATAATTTTGTACGTACAAAAAAAAACCACACCACATTTTAGGAAGTAAAATTAAATTTAACCTAGTACAAATATTAGAACGATCAGAAACATGTTTAATATACATCCACTAATATTTTATGCACAAAAATATGTTTGATATGTAATTACAATCGTTAAAAAGTCTCGGTTAGTCGATAACATCTTTAAAAATGCAGCAAACTCAGGAATGTCCCTTTAAATTCAGGTACATTCAACAATATATAGTCAAGCAGATTGGTGAAACATTGTTGTTTTTGTGATAAAAGCACCAAATGTGGTATATAGAGAGTTTAACATACCATATTTTCATCTAATTTAAATATTTACATATAATTAAAACTTAGAACATGTATTTGTTTTCATTCAAACAGTTTATATGTAAATTACTGTGTAATTAGTTTACAACACATTTTCAAGCACTGTCCACCCTTCCCGACCCCATAACCCTACCAATTACTAAACATACACAATCCTCGAAGAGAGTTGGTAAAACCTGTAAACTGGGGATGGGCTACAGCTCGTGGAAGATGACTCGGAGGAGGAGAAAGAAAACAAGGACCGTGACGACACCAAGACGTTTATCTGAACGCTATTAATAGAGGTTTACCGGCCTCAGTGGCATCGTGGTTAAACCATCGAACATAAGGCTAGTAGGTACTGGGTTCGCAGCCCGGTACCGGCTCAAACCCAGAGCGAGTTGTAATGACTCAGTGGGTAGGTGTAAGACCACTACGCCCTCTCATCTCTCACTAACCACTAACCCACTGTCCTGGACAGACAGCCCATATAGCTGTTGTGTGTGTCCAGGACAGCATGTGTGAACCGTAATTAGCTACAAGCACGAAACTAAGTTAAAAGAAACAGTTGGGAAAATTCAAAACATACACGTCGTCGTACGGGTATGTATGACCGTCATTGACGTCACATTATAGGTACCCGTAATGAACTGTAGAAACGCTGTTTAGAAACGACATAGTCCACGCGCGTAAGCCTACGTGTAACATAAGTGCGCTATGATTGTACCAGTTATCAATCAAATTTCGACAGATACTTACTTTTCTAATAAGGTTGCGATCGAATTACTTCTGTGTGAATTATTTTTCTAATGCTGAATATTCGTCTATGTTTCAATTTGAAAAAGAAGAAGAAAAGATTTCCCAAATTTGACAAATCTGCTACAAATTACCGAGAGAGTAGTATACAACAATGGCAGAGTTGTACCTTATGCATTTTGCCTCAGTGTCTGGCGTACCTTTGTACAATGGTCACAAAAGAGTTCATGGTCTTACGGTTCAGAGTGTTACCACTCCCAGTGGTATGATAGCAGGTTAAGTGAATTACTACAAGAACTCAAAGAACATATGACAATTGATGGAGATATTTGCAGCATTAAGATAACAGAGCCTATTCTCTAAGACCCCATTTAATAGCTCCTTATCGAAGTGAAAATTCGACTTCAGAAGAGCACCAACTGAACAAAGCTTGAATGGCAGGGAAACGACATTCTTTGGAGTCAGCCCACCAAATGTTTAATATTTGCTGTTAATAAAATAACTGAAAATATTAACACTTTATATCAAATAAAACTAATTTCAAAGTTTGCCAATCATAACTTTATTCGTCTTGTTTCAACTATTAAGATGTAATAACATGTTCAAAGTAATTGTTTTATGAGTTCGATCAGCAGCGTAGACTGTTGTTTCTCAAGTTCTTATTTTTGTAATCGTTCCTGTCTTTCCACCTCGAACTTCTTTTTGCCGCTTTCTAATTCCTCATTTTAAATTTCCAATTCCACGTTATGGCTCATTTTTGCATTCTTCTCTGCTAATCGGAAAGAGTAGCCCATGTAGTGGTGACAGCGGGTTTCCTCTCAAAATTGGTGTGGTCCTTAACCATACGTCTGACGCCATATAACCGTAAATAAAATGTGTTGAGTGCGTCGTTAAATAAACCTTTTTTTTTTTCTTCTCGTTTTCTTATGATACATTACTACACCGGCATGCCCACGTGTCTTTGTTAACTTATCCCACTTAATACTGTTTTAAGGGGCACTTTCCAAGAAACATATTTTGGGCCAAAACTTTCTTCTGTTTCAAGTTTTGTAATGCACTTTTTATTAATTCATTTGCCTTTGTTTTTGACGTATTCATTTTCGCTTCCTGTACCCTCTGCTACATGTGCATAATTTCCTCATCCATCTAGTCAATAATTTCTTGCAGAAGCCATGCTTAAAAAAGAGAATTGAATTGAATGGATGTTTAACGACACCCCAGCACAAATAATACATCGGCTATTGGGTGTCATACAATGGTAAAAATAAAAGGTTAGGTTAATAACAGTGTATAGAGCTGTGCGGTGGTACATGAAATTTGAAATGTTAAGTCAAAGACAGTGTAAAGAGCTGTACAAAATAATACATATCACATTTGTTATAAAGGTAAAATTCATGTTACAAATCAAATATTACACAAAAGTAAATATAAATTTGGAATAAAATCCAGTTTCTTTTAAAAACTTTAGTACAAGTTCAGGGTGGAATCTAAAGGATTCCACCACATCCCTTGCTTCGAATATATCATTTCTAGTCTGGATCAGATGATTACACTCCATCAAAATATGGTGCACCGTCAGTGTACACTGACAATGCTCACACTGAGGTGGAGGATCCTTCTTGAGAATAAATGAATGGGTAATGTAAGTATGTCCGATGCGAGCACGACACAAGACTATTTCATCCCTTCTGCACCGGCTTAAAAAAGAGAAGAAAATAAATAAATATTTCTATATTAAAAACTAGATGACAAATATAACAATATTTATTTATTACTACCGACATTTAGGTGCGTATCCAAGTGTGCTGGAGGTGCACACCCCTAATATAGAAGTACACCATCTCTGTCAAAAATCAATTCATTGTTTCATGTTTATATTATAGATGGGAGTGGGTAGGTCGGGTGCATCCTCTCCTATACAAGGTCATAAGTGCAAGAGACGGGTGGGGACAACTACCCCCACCCCCAGTACTGGAGCAAATCCTCAAATTCGACAAAAACGATAGAGATATTCGGGAACAATGTGCTAACCTGAGGCCTATTTTTACCATGTATTTCCATAATTATATCCGCAAAAATTAGTTGTGATCCATGTAAAAATGCGTAGTGGTTCGTTTGCAAACCTATATAGTTGTTTGACAGTAATACTAATATGACAAGATAATGTTATTCAGATTCGGGCATGCCTATGTATAAGGTTTTTGAATATAACAAGTTGACTGTTATAACAAATACATACGATACCTTGACCGATAAATGTATATTTAGACTCACCACATGATTATATAATCGCCATTATTTTATAAATGAAAATTGACACACGTTTTCACACGCGATTTAACACTATTGTCATAAAAATACGAAATATATTCAATTTAAAAAAACAACAAAAATATTTAAGTAGCGGAATAATACACATTAAAGATTTATTCTCTCGCCGACGTGTAATGCGTAGACATATCACGTGACTCACTACAATTGATGACATCAAACACCAAAGTTTGTCACCACACGTCGACGTACCCCTATATTTTTGGACTGTCCCATTATATTATCGGCTGGAGTAACCTGTGTTAAACCCCAGTTTCACATACACGAATTATATCCCGAATGGGCCCGATTTAAGAATTCTTGGTGATTCTTATATACACATACTGAGATCGTAGGGGGTTCCTGGCCTTTCGTCAGTATTCTTGAATGTTCTAGATCGACTCCCAACTGTTTTGAACATGTTCAAAACTGTTGGGAGTAATCGTGAATAAAGCTGAAATCGTAACTCAATCTTACGAGTTCATCGTTCGTAACCGTATTATGTTCGTAGACGCATTCGGGATATTCGTGGTTAACGTGGGGTATTTGTACGACTATTAAAGGGTCTTTCTCTGCCTCTGGTTCTCCACGGGTACGCTGGCTCTTCCCTCGTCCCTTGCGGCCGGTTGCTGACTTTTTGAAGAGCGGCATGGTGATGTTCCCTGCATGCATTCTTGAGGCAGTCGTACTGATTCGTGTAGCAGTCGTGCGGATTCGTAGGCGTGTCGTAGTAATTCTTAACTGAACTGAACTGAACTGAACTTTATTTACACTCAGGCCGTAGTCTACGGCAATTGAGGATATATATATATACATACAGCAGTCAATATAATTGTAACAAGATGGTGGCTGTACATAAATACAATAAATACATATAAATAAATACACAGAATATCAGCCAGAGGATTTGAAAGTATTCATAATTAGATTACAAAATATAGAAAGTTTTCTAAGGACACCAGCTTTCTTAGAATTGAATAATTTATAAAATTTATATATATTTGGTTTAGACTGACAGAAAGATGGTAAGTAACGCTTTCTATCATTCTTAAAAAACAAACATGTAAATATATAATGAAACTCATCTCCGATATCGTAATTATTACACAATGGACACATTCTATTTTGTAGTGGTACATTTTTCCATCTGCCCGTTTCAATTGGAAGATTATGGTTTGATAATCTGAAGCGTAATAATGGACACCAATGTTTTCTCTCTATAATTGTGATGTATGTCTCAAATTCAACAGTATTTTTAAATAATTTATAATTTGAAACTTTGGATGAGTTATCAATATAAGTATACCATGATTGTAAGTATTGATCCGTAAGCTTTGTATTAATATACGTTTTCAACATGGAAGCACTAGTAATAGCATTGCATTGTGATAACCATATATATGTACAACCAATATCATCTAAAACAGATTTAACATACATAATCCATTTGTGATTATAAAAGTTATTATTAACATCATTCAGTAATAATGTGTACACCAATAATGACAACTTGGACTGTTTTCCAGTAATTAGTCGATACCAGAAAATGATCATTCTTATTTTTATGGTAATATATACCGGGTAACGTCCAAGTTCTCCATATAATATATACAATGGTGTAGATTTTCTTACAGGTAATAACAATTTTATAAACTGGTTACATAATTTTTCAGTTAATGACGCGTCCCGCATTAATCGTCATGATTCGTAGCGTATCCGGGAAGGCATCCTAGGGGACACGTAGTAGGTCGTCCCCGATTCGTAATGAATCGGGTTCAAGATAGTAGTGGTATCGTATTAGTTCTTGCAGCAGTTGTGAGCATTCGTACGCAATTCGGGAAAGAAGCCGAATCATGCAAATTTTGCCGAAAGATCGGGAGCAATCAGGGCTGCATAGGATCGTGTATATTCCTGGACATTCGGGGTATAATTCGTGTTTGTGAGACTGGGGCTTTAGCAGCTGGTTCCCTCCTTCTCGTTTCTTAACAACGCGTAAAAATAACCATATAAACGTAAATTTAAAATGTTCTGACGAGTCATTAAACAAATATTCCTTCCTCTCTTTTACTTGACCAATAATGACCACCAATGCGTCAGACACCAAATAGCCAGTTTTAAAATGTGCTTAACAAATACATTGTTTCTTTAAAAAAAATACATTACAAGTATTTAATGTAAATAACAGTTTGTTTCGTAAATGATGTTAGAATTTCATAGATCCAGTTCAAATCACTTACTTTTAGTCTGAACTGGCCGCCAAAATGCATATATTTGCAAAATCCCCAGTTTTGGTACTTGACTATCTGAACACACTATGCATATTCCCTGTCAATGCAGATTTGTGACACGTCCTTGAAAAGAAAGCACTTAGCTGCAGCTTAAAATTTATAATGTGTAGGTGAAAATGTAAATGTATAGAAATGTGCAAAGTCGGAGGAAACCGTTATCAAGGATAACCAGAAACTAATAAACACCATCCGATCTGCTTAATTTACCAAAGAATGAATGAATGAATGAATGTGTAACACCTCAGCACGAAAAATACATCGGCTATTGGGTGTCAAACTATGGTAAGTCAAAACATGAAGTAATAATCAACATCAGTATAAAAATTCAAGTCAAATAAAAACACAGTGTAAAGAACTGTGCATAAAAAATCAAATATCACAGATATATAAAATTAAAATTTAGAGAAAATGTCAGTATCACGTAAAAATTGTAGAACAAATTCTAGTTGGAATCGAAATGATTCCATCACATTACTTTAGCCAAATATATCTTTTCGAGTTTCTTTAAGATGCTTACACTCCACCAAAATGTGGCGCACCGTCAGAGTACACTGACAGTGCGCTTAATGTACCAGTGAAACACTTGGGAGACAGGTGGGTGTCATTTGACTTTCCAGCAAAAAGAAATTAATAAACAGAAATCTGTTTTAAAAAGTCCTCAGTCTAAACTATCTGAACCTACCAGAATCTACCCTATTTCTTTATCTGACCCTTTAATTTACTGTAACATTTTGTGAAATTCGTAAGCAAAATAAATAATAAATACTAATATTTAGAAAAAAGACAAAAATTTCTACTTTCATTAGAATGAATGAACGAATGTTTAACGACAACCCCACCACAAAGATACATGTCGGCTATTGGGTGTCAAACACATTTAAGTATTTTTATATGATTACATTAAAAATAAAATCTATATAATTACGTAACACAGTGTAAACATGGCCGTAGCTAGGATTTTTTGTTTGGGGGGGGGGGGGGCAACTGAGTAGTTAATAGTCTAAAACTCCCCCCCCCCCCCCCGCTAGCTACGGCCCTGGTAAAGAGCCGTGGACCCACCCATACAATACGAATATCAAGGTACTTTATATTTAAACACAATTAAAAACCAAATTTCCTAACAGCATTCACTCAATTCCTCGATTGTTATCCTTACGCTACACCATGTACACAAGCCAGAAGACGTTTGTAAGTATAACATTGTAGCACCAACTGGCATACATTAATTATCATAAATATAATGGGTGTCGCTCCACGGGTTGCTTAAATAGTGGAGCGGCTTAGGTGAATGGGAATCTGTCAAAATAACCAGTGTAAACATACAATGGTTGAAGTACAAATTGTATTGTATTGCATTGAATGATTGGGACTTGCTGGCCCAAAGCACCAAATATGGGGGGCTACTTCAGTTAAGAGGGCAGGTCAAGGTCAAACTGAGACAAGATCCAGAGAAACTGTCGAAAGCATTACATTGGGCACAAATTTACCCTAAAATCACATATTTACCGTAACAATGTATATAATTTTAAACAGGAAACTGCCCCAATTTGTATAAGGTGAGGTCATGGTCAAAGGTTATACATTTCACGCAATTCTAGAAATAGCCTGACAAACCATCAGTTGTTCTTTGTGGTTTTTGCATCTTTGAGAGCTTATCATTGAGGATCCGGCGAGTGTAAACATGGAACCCTTTGGAAGTTTGAAATATTCAACATGGCTGACAAACCAGAACTGGTAATACATATACAGAACTTGACATACGTTGTTTTCGCTTCCTATTTATTGCACGAGTTTATATATATATATATATATATATACCACGAGTGGTATGTTCTTTCGTAAAACAAACGATCATCTTAGGGATTACGTTAAGGCATTCATTTATGACTCATATATTGCATTACTATTGAACTCCAGTAGCAAATTGTTCGTCAATCACTAGAATGGACCGCCCACAGCGAGGGACAATAATGACGGCCCGGCAGGCAAATCTTGTATTATTATATTTTGTGAGAAAGTTTGCCGAAAGTCACCCTTCGCTGCAATTGTTTTAGGCAAATAAGCTACCGTGAAGCCTATATCAATGGTTTTGTTGTAGTTATTGTGTGTATACCTTAGTTGAGTATGCCTCCTTAAAACTGTAACAGGCCCAGAGTGACACCAGCTGGCTACTGCCCTGGATCTACAACAAAAGTAGACTAGTCAGGTTGTATTGCACATACGATATTCATATTCGAAGTTTAGCGATTTGATTAGCCGAAACCTGATAAAAATTACTAAAAACTCCTTTAATATAAACTCACGATGGTTATGCGCAATAATATTACCTATTACAATCCTAGACAAACAACAAAAATAAAAAGAGCAATGAATGGGCTGAAATGAGTAAAATGGTGAAGGAAAGAGAAGCAAAATACACTAATCTTTATTTCGGAAATACCAGAGATTGTAAAGACATAATTATCTGTGACTGGATGCAAATAACAGCGAAGAGTATATAAATAAAAAATAAATAAAATGAATGTATCTATTCAATTATAATTTGTGGGTAGGTATTTAGCTCAGTTACTTAATAGTTATATCACTGACATTTAAAAATAAAATAATAATAATAATAAATAAAAGGTGAAAACAAAGAATAAAATAAAGCAGTGAAAAAGGTCTGTGGACGTTTTTGTGGGTGATGGGTAGCACGTATTGTTTTAAATTTTAAATGCTGATACAGATGGAGATTTAAATAGTTTTAACACCACTGGAAATCCGTTGTCAAAGCCCTCGACTCAATGGTCGAGTACTAATCGCTAAGATGTTCCACTGCTTTTGGACTGGAACCATTCCTCTGTAAACTTTAATGAATCATATTTAATGATAGTTACAGAAATATGCATTTATAATTCATATCTACGATCGTGGTCAAATCGCAAATGACAGCTGCTCTAGTTACCCACCAGTGTCAGACAGTTTAAATCGGTAAAGGCAGTTACTCTTCGTGCGTATGTGCAGATGGAATGTGATATAGGTCTATTGATGTACAGATAAGCAACAAGTCAGTTTTTATGATAAACAACAGGTAATTCGCAAAACGAATTGGCCTTTTCCCTTACTACTCAAGACTGTACATGTAAAAATGCAGTATATAAATAAAACCAAACTAATGGATGAATGAATGAATGAATGACTGTTTAACGACACCCTGGTACAAAATACACATTGGCTGTTGGGTATTTTGTGCAAGCCAAACGTTTAAAGACAAAATGCTTGAATCAAGTTGCTAAATCAACTATTTAAAGGTTGTTTTTTGTTTGTTTTTTGTTTTTGCTGTCATCTGTCAAAAAGGAATCATCGCACTATTCTTTTATTAATATCAGTAGTGTGTTCATTCCAAACAAAAAATAAAAATAATAATACAATTTTTAAAAACAACATTCTGTTGAGTTATATCCGATTTTAGACTACAAACGACCATATCAAATTAATCTAAAACACATACCTTTACCTCAGTAGCAAATTTGTTATCCAACACAACAGGATGCAAATATGGACGTTCCTTTGTTTACGGAAGTTGATTTTTGACGTCTGTACAAGTGCGCATCACAAGCGGCGGTCCTTCTACAGACGGTATTAACCATGTGCTCAAGAACAGCTATCTTCTGTATTGATACCACCTGGCAATGAGTAAAAACACCCACCAAACAAACAACCCCTTAAAAATTATTCTCTCTGCCAAAACACCCCTGCTTTTTGAGAGCGAAGTAACTGTAAATTAATTATTTTTATTTTAATGACACGGAGGACATATGTGTTAACACTTCCCTTGTGACTGTTTGTGATGTGTTGCATCTTTTATCGATGATTCTGTGTATATATAAAACCTTTGCTAACTCATACAACAAACGTTTTATCTACCCCATGAGTAGAAAACTGTACAGACGTTAAACGCAGGTAGAAATGCCGACTTTCAAAACGACTACACTTATTATGCCAGTACCGATATTACACGCCAGTATTGGTGAAGACATTGACATTTTAATGTTACTTTGCCACCATACAAAACCAGGAACATAGGGTCTTTATCTTATATTGACAGCTAAGTATCCGGTTGAGTGCCATCTCTTGTTGAGGAAAAATCTCAATGAGCAAATTACACATCGTCTACTTTTTATACCACTTTAAAATCTTGAAGATGAAGTACTAAAGAAGGCACTAATTGATACGTTCTTTAGGAAGCTGACAGGTGTTTATATGCAAGAGGAAGTTCAGTAATAGAGTAAAAATACATGGAAGTACAAAGCCTTTCGTGAACATCAGAATGAATGAATGTTTAACGACACCCCAGCACGAACAATACATCGGGTATTGGGCGTCATTCATGAACATCAGATGCAGCCAGGTATCACACATATCGTGTTTATAGATGGGGTGGGGGGGGGGGGGGGGGGGGGGGGGGGGGGAAGCATAATGCGAAGACAGAAAACTTAAGATGACAATTACGAAGAGCAAAATTTGAACATAACACAATGGACGTACACGCTGCACCCTCTCTTCTGAAGGATACCAGGTGTCGTGGTAAAGACGATTGTATTGCTATAATTAAAAACAATTTTTTTTTAGTCACAGAAATTAAAATAACCCCAGTTTTATTTATGCTGTTAAAAATGTTGTAATGAATTGTATTAAACTAACATTATATTTCAAATCTGACACAAAATGCAGATACATAAATGTAAACTCTTCACACTACGTGACGTCATTGTGCATGTTAGCCAAATGGTGATGGCGTCATATTAGGAGAGCAGAGTAGCAAGCGACTCTGCGTCTTTTGGTACAAACATGAAATTTGGAACAATGATTCTGTATACCACACCGATCATGTTAAGATCGGGACCCATTTTGATGGCCACGTGTACTGATCTTGGCGGCCATTTTAAATGTTTCTATTCGTGAAGCCTATTTTTCTCTATTGTAGCTATTATATAGCCTTGTATAAAATGATTTAACGCAGTTTAGGTTAGTAAACCTAGTTTAATATAATGCTTAACAAATGTAGTGACGATTTGTCAATGTTAACAACTTACAAGATGGCCGACAAAACTCAAAATGGCCACGAAGTTTAAGATTTTGTCACACGTAGAACATTTTGTTAATTATTATAGTCATTACTTCCTATTCATTCAAACAAAACAGTAAAAAAGAATTCATTAATGGCTGCTAACATACAAGTTTAACCAACCATGAAAGTAATTATTTTTAGCCTTCTAACTGATGAATTACATCTGTTGAAGATTCCAGAATAATTCATGATGACTAATGCTAAACAAATATAGACATGAACTGTCCACATTAGCAACTTCCAAGATTACCGACAAAATACAAATACTTTCATACAAAAAAATCCCCCAACGTTTTAAAGTATGGCAGTAACCACTGTCTTCCAACAGATGGGTTAGTTCAGTTTAATGTTGGAAACCTATGTTAATATGATAAGAATAATATAGAATGACCAAATTATTTACTTCAAAGACTGTAAAAAGAAAATTCCAAACGGCTGCCAATATTATAAATATTTAATCACGCATAAAAGCAATTCAGTTTAAGGTTAGAAACCTATGTATGAAATGAATAAACCAGAATACATGTATCATTAATAATTTCAAAGGCGGTAAAATAAGTAAAGATGGCTGCCAATATTAAGATTTCATCAAAGACAAAGGTAATTTTTATAGCCTTCTGAATGATAAATTACTCAATTACTGATACAAGAATAGTTGATGATGTGCATCCATGTATAAAACTACCAAGAAAAACGATAAAATTACACGAATAAAAAAATAAGGAATGTCTGGCGAAAGCTACACAATCTGTGCGTACTCCTAGCATTATAAACCGGTCTTGGTAGGTGCAAGAGGGATGAAACATCATGTTACGAATCTCCTAAAGGAGTGGCGGTCCACCTGAGGACGAGCACCTGAAATCGAATCATAAGCAATCACGACTTTGCCTAATATACTTTGGACTCTGCCTTGTGCAGGGATACAATTTTGTTATGGAAATACGTTTTGTCGATCATATTTCACACATTTGCAGTGTCCACGGCATTCCTTCTTACAACCACAGTGTATCAGTCGGTAACACGACTTTGATGCTTCTGGGATGATGGTACAGAGCGGCTGCCACTCCCAGTCAGAAGGAATTGGCAACCGTTGATCGGGAAATAAACATACTAGTGACAAGTCAAAGACAACAGCGCAATATTGTTCGTATGTATTACAGAACAAGTGAACTCAGTAGTCAATGATATCACAAACCAACTGTTTGTCCAGAAATCTAGTGATATGTCTAATGCAACCGGAGTTGGTGGAATGTTCTCCAACATACTACATTCCTGGACAAACAACTGTTGTGTGATATCAGTGAATTAACCTGTTCTGCAGTACATAAAAACGCCAATGCGCTGTTATCATTTCCATTGACTTTGCACTAGTTCTTCAGATGTTTCAGTGACCCTAGGATAGATATTCCGGGTTCAATATGCACTCGTTTTTCCTGATCCTCTGTGCAAAATTTCTGGATGATGCCACCGCGGTCCAGATACTGAATTCGGAACAGTAAAGACATTCATCGAGTATACAGAGCAGTCCTATGTATTAGCATACCACATGTATTATCATTGTTTGGGAAGTCTACCAGACAGCAGACACACGAGAGACATAAGTGTGCGTTCTTCCAACTGCAGTGATGCGAAAAACTTTGAAACAGCTCTTATATATAGACAAGATGCTCTTTGACATCGACTAACTTGGCAGGACTGATGTCGTGCTCACACGCGGAAGTCAACAACTGTCTGTTTTAGCACGTGGCAGATGATGCCAAGAATGGCTACAAGAAACTATTGGTGCATACTGTTGATACTGATATGGTGGTGACAATAAGAAATGTTTTATTTAACGACGCACTCAACACATTTTATTTACGGTTATATGGCGTCAGACATATGGTTAAGGACCACACAGATTTTGAGAGGAAACCCGCTGTCGCCACTACATTGGCTACTCTTCCGATTAGCAGCAAGGCATCTTATTTGCGCTTTCCACAGGCAGGATAGCACAAACCATGGCCTTTGTTGAACCAGTTATGGATCACTGGTCGGTGCAAGTGGTTTACACCTACCCATTGAGCCTTGCGGAGCACTCACTTAGGGTTTGGAGTCGGTATCTGGATTAGAAATCCCATGCCTCGACTGGGATCCGAACCCAGTACCTACCAGCCTGTAGACCGATGGCCTGCCACGACGCCGGTCGGTGGTGACAATAACGACAATAAACAACATAAAGCTTGATAACTGTCGTGTTTGGTACTGCTGGAAATTTCAGGTTCATAGCAATCCATGACATAGTCGATGCCTGTGACAAAAAGAAAACCTCTACTCTTCCAGTGTTCCACGCCCTTACACACTGTGGGACAGTGTCTTTATTTGCAAGTATAGGAAAGAAGACTGCATGGTCAATCCTGAATGCATAACCTGAGATCACTGAATCATTTGAAAAGCTAATACACATGGAGACACGTCAATGGAAATGATGAAAGTATTTTGTTGTCCTTATGTTTTACCAAACAAGTGATTCCTGAAAACAACTGTTTGTTTAGAAATCTTGTATTCTGGACAGCATCTCATAAAGCAATAAATGAATGAATGTTTAACGACACCCCAACACGAAAAATACATCGACTATTGGGTGTCAGACTATGGTAATGCAAACAAATAAAGTGATGATCAACATCAATACAAAAATTCAAGATTTAAATAAAAATATAGTGTAAAGAACTGTGCAAAAATACAAATATGACAGATAGATACTGACTTTTACTCCCAATTTCAATTTTGTGCTGTATTGGCCATTCTCAAAGATAATGTTACACCCCTGCATCACGGTGAGGTTACAGCACGCGCAGGGGGCATCACATAAAGCATGCCGGCTGCTAAAATATGTGTCTGTCTCCCGATCCACATTTACCAATTCCTGCTGATGGCGATGGACCAGCCTTGACTGAATGGCAGCTACTCTGAACCACCATCCCAGAAGCATCAGAATAGAATAGAACATAATAGAATTGAGTAGAATAGAACAGAATAGATGTTTAACGACACCACAGCACGAAAAATACACCGGCAATTGAGTGTCAAACTATGGTAAACCCAGAAGCATTAAGTCATGTTAAGAACTGATATACTGTTGTTGTAAGAAGAGATGTCGTGGGCATTAAAAGTTTATTTTGTTTAACACCTCAAGAGCACACTGATTTACTAATGATCGGTTATTGGATGTCAAACATTTGGTAGTTTTAACATATTGTCTTAGAGAGGAAACCCGCTACATTTTTCCATTAGTAGCAAGGGGTATTTTATATGCAGCACCCCACAGACAAAATAGCACATACCACGGCTTATACCAGTCGTGATGCACTGGTTAGAACGAGAAATAGTTCAATAGGCCCACCGACGGGGATCGCTCCCAAACCGACCACAAATCAAGCGAGCACTTTACTACTGGGCAACTTTGCGCCCCAGCGTTAAAAGACACTCCACACTGTATCAGTTCAGGAGATTGCTAGGTGTAAGCGCGCGCTTAAGCAACTTTTCAAGTTGATTGTGCAACGTACACCTACGTTCTAAATTCTTTATCTATGTAATTCTGTGCTGAATTACATTGTTTGTAGTTGGCAGTTTTAATTTATACATGCATGTGAGTTTAAAGCCGCACACCCTAGTTCCATCCAGCGAAAATAAATTATAATTTGGTTAATCTACAAACCTGTAACACACTTAGATCACGTTTTTATCAAATGGAGTGAAAAAGCAGTTTTTATATCGATAAATACCATGGGAATCCCCATGTCCCAATTGCTTGAAATAATTTTGAAAGTTAGTATTCTGATGTCACCGGTAGATGTCGCTCGAAGCACAACAATGCCTACATCACGACAAATTTCACAGAGTGCGCACAGACTTGGGGTGCGTTCTTTTCACCTCTCCTGGACATGTTCCAACTGTTCTGTCCTGGTTGTATCCCCTTTCCAGATATCGTAAGACTTAGCAAAATTATTGGTTTTAAGGGTTTGTAACGTTTTGTATTGAGACACTTACTTGTCTGAACTTTATTGTTACTGAAAATGTTCACGAACTGTGAAGAAAAATCTCACAAATGAACAACAACAACAAATCGGATGTTGATTGCGCGAACCGTGTACGAGAAAACAAACCGAAACAAAATGATAACGGTCACCTGGTATACCAACATCTGTGACGTTTACACAGGAAGATTCCCTCTAAAAATAGATTGGACCTCGCTTGTGAAAAAATGCAAAAAATGCATTTCATGGTTTTACAAACATCAGGATTACCAAAAAGCACTTCAGGTGAATGGAAATGTGTATTCTAAATAATAAAATGTCAGTAAAGTGCAATTTTTATTTGTGAAAAATGGGGTTTAATAGCGAAAAACAACGCCGTAATGGTTAACAAATAACTGTAACTAGGGTGTGTCCCTTTAATAAATGTAACCGAAGTAATTAATAAGTCAGAATGCTATAGAAATTACGTTTATGATTGGTTAAATCTGGATATTGTCAGCCATTTTGAATTATTTATTTATTTACATTCTATATTATTCATATCATGTTAAAATGTTTACAATGACACAATATGAAATTTGGTAACCATTTTTTAATTTGGTCAGCTACCTTAAAAATTATATTAATTCTTCAGAAAGAAGACTATATGTCATCTACAATAAGCAGTATGGCAAAATTTAAAATTGCCAGTCCCGATCTTAAATGACATTTACGGTATACAAAATCAATGTGCCAAATGTCATGCTTGTACCATAAAATACACAAAACCCTCTATATTTGATGTCTCTCTGCAGCACCCTATAGAAAAAGTCCTTGGTTTGTAAGCTGCAAATCGTCCAGTAAGATTTTAAGCATTATTAGGCTTGTCGTAGCCCTCTGTCGCACACGAGTGGCACACACATCCGATAACCAGTAATTTCAATCAAACACGGTTTCATGAGACTCAAAATAGCGACGACCTACTTACATTACACATTATATTAATGCGTCGTCCGCAATGATGTAGATATTTACATAATAGTGTTGTTTGATCGGGTAGTTGGAAGAGATGGGCTGGTAAGAAACCTGCATACATAATTACCACTGGAAGACAGTTTTCGGCGTTTTCCTGAACAAAGAACACGTTGGCCATGCATCAGGATGCGAACCCAGTATCTACCAGCCTGAAATCTTGAATTTATCCAATGAGAATTTAAGACAAAGTGCCGAAAATGGTGAATTATAGAAGCAAAACGCAACATCTCAGGACGTAGACGTCTAGGATTCTTTACATCTTATTACAAGGACTGTAAGAACGTTTTTGTATGTTACATATTGACACCAGCTCTTTACACTGTGATTTTACCAATCTAATTAAAGGGACATTCCTGAGTTTGCAATGTTTAAGATGTTATCGACTAACAGAGACGTTTTGACAATTGTAATTACATATCAAATATATCTTTCTGCATAAAATATTAGTGGCTGTATATCAAACGTGTTTCTGATCGTGCTAATATTTGTACCAGGTTAAATTTCATTTTATTTGCTAACAAATATGTTTTCGTACGTACGAAAATATTTTAAGACAAAATCCAGTTTGAGCTTCGTACAAATATTAAGACGACCAGAAACACATTGAATATACAGACACTGATATTCTAAACAAGAAAATATATTTAATATGTAAGTTTAATCGTAGAAATATTTTATTAGTCGAAAACATCTTACAATGCAGCAAACTCGAGAATGTCCCTTTAATCAATATATCTTTTTGCCAATAAAGATGTTATATTTTATTGGGTACCCAGCCATGTTGGTATTACTTATATTTGTAAGAAGCCCAAACTGGATTTTGTCTTCAAATAATTTCGTATGTACGAATGTTTTTGTGTTTTTTACGAAATAAAATGAAATTTAACCTAGCATCTATTTAAGAACGATCAGAAACACGTTTAATGTACAGCCAGTAATATTTTACGTAGAAAAATATATTTGATGTCATTACAATCGTTAAAATGTCTGTTAGTTGATAACATCTTAAAAATTGCATCAAACTCAGGAATGTCTTTTTAAGGGCAATGGAAAGGTATATGTTGCTGCTAAGTTAACTCTGAATTTGCCACGCGACAGTGTCGGTATTCCCTACAGTGATTTTTAAATACATTAATAGGGATGATTGGGACGGTGCGGTCGCGAACAAGCTTCATTGTGTGAAGCCAGTCGTATGATAGTGGCAGTCCTCTTACAGGCGATGCAGGAAGGATGAAGCAATTTTGTGCCGTGCCCGTATTCATTTATTTTAAAAGACCCTCCTCCTCAGTGTGAACTTTGTACACTGACTCTGCGCCACATTTTGGTGGAGTGTAATCATCCAAAGCCGACGAGAAATGATATATTTTGCAACAGAAATGTTTTGGAATATTTTAAATTCCACCTAGAATTAATTGTGCAGTTTTCAAAACACTTTGATTTCTATACACAGTTTTAATATATACCTTGATTAATGTATTGTATTATACTTTTCCCCCACATCTCCTTATACTGTGGCTTTATATAATTATATACTAGCTACCCTATGCACTTAAGTTGATCTTAGGGCTAAGATCGCTTCGTGAAACGGGGCCCTGGACCTATTTTCAGATACAACTTTATCTTCTCCAAGGTGGCATTGTTATTTAAGCTCGGCTTTCAACGAACGATAGAGCATCCTTTAATTACCATATCATTTCTCATGATAAGCAGTCCATTAAAACAGTTAAATTCAATAAAAAAACAGGACTTTTATGGTTCATTCACACTTGACGATATTTTCGTACCCTCAATATCATGTTTAAAATGTCGATGAAAATGGGGCTATTCATAGACCTGGCCTTATATTATTTCTCTATAGTGGTCCACCTTTTCAGCACTATTGTTGCCATCCATCCATCCCCCTCCTCTCTCTCTCTCTCTCTCTCTCTCTCTCTCTCTCTCTCTCTCTCTCTCTCTCTCTCTCTCTCTCTCCTCTATTTTGCACCAGATACCAAATTAATGGAATACGTACAATTTTGTCCTTTGACATTTTGTTTGATATTCTGTCTGCACACACAGTATGCTATGATCAGATTATATTTGCTTGCTGCCAATAATGTGATATTTGAATGAATGGACGATTGCTTAACGCCACACCAGTACAAAAATACAGACTGGCTATTGTATGTCAACGTGGTATAAATCTTGCACATTATAAACGACTGCAATAACAAACGTTTAATTAAATAACAATTTCTACGTCTGGAAAGTTGGTTCTCGTTTATGGAATTGACGGATTCCTGGCTAGGGACATGACACCATTTGGGTGAACACGTACTACCATGTTACATTTTGTAGCAGACATATATATGTTCAATCACATATTTGATTTATTTCACGGTCAGAATTCTTTATTTCTATAGTAAAATTAAATGGGTATGTAATAATATATAGTACAATGCAAATATCCAGGAACCAACATTTTAAAATTTTGTATAGAAATCAAAATATTAAAAAAAACCCTTCAAATTAAATGTGGGTGCAATATAACAGATTGCAAAACCTTTCTGATACCAAATATATCTGTTCTCATAGGTTTCAGATAATTACACTCGACCAAAATGAGGAGGCTCCTTTTCAAACTAAACGAATGCGTCAGTTGTGTATGCCGAGGCGAGCACAACATAAAACCACGTCATCCCTTCTATACCGCCTGTATGAGGACTATGAGGACTGCAATTCTCCCATGAATGGCTTGAGATAATGAAACTTGTTCGCGACCGTGATATCGAAAACAATATTTGTTAAATTGATATTTAAAATCATCACAGAGAATACCAACCCTGACATGAGGAAGATTCAAAGTAGACTTGGCAGCAGTTTAATCTACCTTGTCTTTACTCATAATGCCAACATGGCTGAGTACCCATTGAATAAAATGAATGAATGAATGAATGTTTAACGACACCCCAGCACGAAAAATACATCGGCTATTGGGTGTCAAACTATGGTTATGCAAATAAATAAAGTGATGATCAACATCAATATAAAAATTCAAGACGTAAACAAAAACAGTGTAAAGAACTGCAAAAAGACAAATATCACAGAATTTTACGGATACTGAATTTTACTCAAAACTTCAATTTTGTGCTGTATTGGCCATTCTCAAAGAGAATGTTACACCCCTGCACCACGGTGAGGTTACAGCACACGCAGGGGCATTGAATAAAAAGACACACTTTTACATTACCATCAGAACCAAGAGATGTTCTAACTTCATGTATTGCAATGCTGGGAAACACGAAAGTGAGTCTGTAAAAATAATATATTTTGTCGCACATGGATCCTTAATATCTTCCAATGATTGCCCAAATTTCAGCAGTAAATATGGATGCCGAATCAGCCAATCACATGGGAATTGATATTAAACGGTCGAGACACGTTTAATGATGATATCAATAAACAAATATTTGAGCATGTTCACAAATATATTAAACAGACACAACGATTTGACCGAGAAAAAGTTATCCCGTGGTGCGGAATCATTTGTTTATTTGTTTTTACTTTTTACTGTTATATTGTTATTACTTACTAGTTGGGCTATCTGAGACGATAAAATATTAATAATGAATACTGTTAAACCATCAATTACTTCTATTTCTTTTCTTTTTCCTTTCCTGTACTTTCAGATTAGTGAGTCGTTTTCCACAAACGTTTACTTTGATTGATTGGTTTGTTTATTTATTAAAATTGCAGTCGCCATTATTGTACAATTTAATGTTTGTAATTAGGAGAGGGCCTCGCAAGTTGGATAATTTGTGCCAAATCATTTTGTATATACATATTATATGCAATAAAATATGTTTTAAATCAAAAAAGGTTTTAAAAACTAGCTGAAGCTGTTAATTGTCACACAAAATAAAGTTACTGACAAGATGCTACCTTGAGGGACACCCAGAGGAAGAATCAGATGAAGTAGATCGCACTCTTACATTAAATGTTCTGTATTTAACGTTTGACATAAAATCAGGAAGTCGGCCCATTGAGGTATGTTTAAAATCCTATACTTCCACGTGGCCTTCTCCGAATAAAAAAAAGACCAATACTAAATGATGTATCAACGGTTTAAATATCAGTCGATAGAATATTCACGGCAAAAATATAAACTATTAAAGTGATACCCAGGTAAAATGGCAACTTTCAGACTATATATTTGTTAAATAATAATAATAAAAATAAAATGAAAATGTTAATTTTCTATTGTATAACCTTTCATTTGCAGGGGCGTAGGCTAGGGGGGTTCGGACGACCCCCCCCCCCCCCCCCCCCCCCCGCTGAAGCAAATGGTCCGCTTCAGAACTAAAACATACAGGTTTATACATATGGAGTTTCTGGTGGTGCAAAAACAAAATAGAAAAAGGTCCACTTGGTTCATATTCGAACCCCCCCAGGTCCAGATCACGCTACGCCCCTGTTTTGATCAGACAAAACACCTCTTGCATACACAATAAGGGAACAATATGGAGTTTTGAAAGTGTAATTATTTAAACACCTTAAAAATTGGCTATTCACAAACCTAGTCTTATATTATTTCTCAATAAATATGGAGCACCCGTGTATTTTTAAATGACTCTAATTAACAAAATAACATTTGTATATGTATACTTTCAATCAATATGCGTACTGGCTCCCATTTTTGTAGGGGGGGGGGGGGGGGGGTGCCTGAATGAAACAAACGTGCCCGAATCTGGATTACAACGTTTATTCATATTAGCATTACTGCCAAACAGCTATATAGGGTTGTAAACGAATCCCTACATATTTTTACATGGGCTATAACTAATATTGTGTGTAGAATAATGAACATATATGGTGAAAAGTGTTCAGGCCAGCTCATTTTGCCCGAATTTCTCTTCTGTTTTAGCCCGAATTTAACCCCCAATAGCCTATGTGTATTTTTGTGCTGGGGTGTCGTTAAAAATTAATTCCTTAAGTCATTCATTGATGATTTTCTCCAGGACTATTGTAATTGCCGCTGACCAGCCTGCTGCTCCACAAACATAGTTGAATCAGGTTAACCGTGTCTGTCAAACATGACATGGGGCAGGGGGAGCATGGCTTGCTTATATATACTCTTGTAATGGAAATATACAACACCATGTTCTATAGAAAAGATGTCTAATGCGCCCAAGACAAAGTACTTAAATGTATAGATTAAATTTATCCGAATACCTCCTCTGTATCTCTGAACCTACCAGCTATGCTATGTAATTGCATTGTATGTATTAATGTGTTGCATTATCAGAGTACTGCTCAAGCAATACATGTCCCCTACTAAGCCCAATCAATTCTCATATCTCCCAAGTTTAAGAATCATAAGTGTATTAAACATTAGGATATCTGAATGAAATTCAACTTGATATGCAACTCTACATGGCAAAGCTAAAGACAAAATTGCTTCTCAAATCTTCAGACAATGCGAAAAAAAAGTACTGAAAACTATATATGGGACGGACAGACTAAACCTTTAATCTACTCCAATTGGACCCATGGGAAACTATTAATTATGACACACCGAACTAAAATATATTGTGTAGTTGCATTCTCTGTATATATTTAGGGCCAAAATGACGGCCATTAAAAAATAGCACACAAAGGAAACTTGGGGACTTTTAATATATTGTTCCTTACTACATCAGGGAACTTAAAAAAAAAAAAAAAAAATCGGCTTAGGACTATTTATTTCCGTGTCAAACACTAATGCTCCTGGGTCCCGTTCCACGAAACGATCATCTTAAGTCCACATGGTAGTTATTCACTTAGGTGATCTTAAGGGTAAGATCACTTCGTGGAACGGAGTCCTGGTGCTTATAAAACTTTTAGTCTAGACTCCAGTCTATTAAGAGTCTAATACACTAATGTCATCACAACGCCGTACAAATTGTGTGCGTATGACGTCATTAGATATTGAGCCTGGACATTAAAAGTTTTATAAGTACGTTCCCTAATAGCTATACAACCACATTAGTTCACGGAGCTTGTGTTATATATTTGGATTATAAAATAAAATACAACTGAATTATATGTACTGATGCTACGATTGACTTGTTAACCTTTATTGTTGTTTTCCTCTCTTTTAGGTAAGTTTCAAGATTGTTGACGAGTTTGAATGTGGCACGATCCGTCACTGATACACACGAGATGCAATGGTAAGGCATTCCAGAGGTTTGTTTCGTGGCTACTTCCTACACACTGTTTGAGCTGCACCCAAACTATCCGCACTTTCGCAAATATGGTCAAAAAACTGTATTAGCCACATTTATCTTGAGTTAGGAAAATCAAATATAACGAAATTATGGCAAGAAGTGTATATATTTGAAATTCGATTTCATAATGAAATATGTTCGTGAAATTCAAATTCGCATCTGGTGAACTAGATAGCTTAAAACCCAAGTAAACGATAAACGTAATGGCGTAACGTCGTAAAGTATCAACATTGGTGTAAAGATTATTGTAATAATGAGATGCGTACTCATAAATAATTCCTTTGCATGAATTCTCCGACAGGCCGAACCACACGTCCCATACATAGCACTTGTTGAGTACTCGCAACCCTCACGCAAGTATATAATATTATAATGAGTGTTTGCCAAGCCCGTAGGAATGATGTGACAGGGAAAGCCACATATTTATATTTTTTTAATAGAACAGTTGAACAAAACTGTGCCACCCCGACCCTCCCCGGTTCCTACGGCCTTTGAAACAGTTTCTAACACCCTCCAACGACCCCTACACCACACCATATGGGACCAATGGTGGCATATCACAGATATCCTTTTTTTGTTTTGTTTTGTTTAAATATTTGTCCACGAATGTTTGTTACGTTCACACTCCTGTCATGTGTTTGCAATACAAGAAGTGTCGAAGGTATATGGCTTACACATATTAAAAAGTCACCATCGAAAATATTACAGGCAAATTATACTTTGATAAATACATTTATGTAGTTATAATACATTTTTGGAAGGTATTACACTAATGGTGAAATCTTTGCTAACAGGTGCACTAAAAGAGGCGCTAATGTAGTTTTGCTAACAGGTGCACTAAAAGACGCACTAATGTAGTTTTGCTAACAGGTGCAAAAAAAAAGAAGCACTAATGTAGTTCTGCTAACAGAAGCACTAATGTACTTTTGCCAACAGGTGCACTAAAAGAAGCACTAATGTAGTTCTGCTAACAGGTGCACTAAAAGAAGCACTAATATAATTTTGCTAACGGGTGCACTAAAAGACGCACTAATGTAGTTTTGCTAACGGGTGCACTAAAAGAAGCACTAATGTAGTTCTGCTAACAGGTGCACTAAAAGATTCGCTAATGTAGTTCTGCTAACAGGTGCACTAAAAGAAGCACTAATGTAGTTCTGCTAACAGATGCACTAAAAGATTCGCTAATGTAGTTCTGCTAACAGGTGCAGTAAAAGAAACGCTAATGTAGTTCTGCTAAAAGGTGCACTAAAAGAAGCACTAATGTAGTTCTGCTAACAGGTGCACTAAAAGAAGCACTAATGTAGTTCTGCTAACAGGTGCACTAAAAGAAGCGCTAATGTAGTTCTGCTAACGGGTGCACTAAAAGAAGCACCAATGCTATAATTCAGGAAGTACACGTGGAGTAACGTGCCATGTCGGCGCTGATCGAAACTGTTTGTTTAGAAGAATCACGTTGCTGTTCGTCTGAATACACGACCGCTAAGATGAGTTTTACAAACATGTTATATTACCACTGCTACCTGTCAAATCAATAGCTGCTGTTGGAGTTGGCCATGACGCGTGTTTGTCCGAAGTTGTCAATGCAGTAAAGTTGTCAAGTCAATATGTGCATGTAAGATGATCCCTGACATTGTGTTTGTAATTGTTGAACTTTGCGCACGAAGAACTTTCAGTAACATTTTAGGAGAGAATGGGCTACAGGATGAATGGATGTTTAAAAACACCCCAGCATGAACCTCTCCATACCACCAACAAACATAACAAAACATATCGTCTATAGGGTGTCCGACAAAACAAAATATAAATATCCCAACACTTTTTTTTTTTTTTTTTTTTTTTTTTATAGGGGCGGGGGACACCACAAAACAACAAAAAACCCAACAACAATATCAAACAAATAAACAACAATAACCAAATTCCCTAAGACCGTTAAGTTACATACATGGAAAATAATATACTAAACGAAAAAGAAAAGCTCTGGTTGGAATATCGAAACAGTATACGGAGCTGAAGCGTACGAAACAAATTATCACACACACACTTTGATAAAGCTTTTCAATTATTATTTGTATTAGTAGTATGCATGTCCTTGTTAAATGCCATGGCAGTCGGTACAGTGGGTTCGAATCCCGCCAGTTGACACTTTAGTTTTTAAATATTAAATTTACTGGGTCGACATTTGTGCTGCTGCATTATTATTCCGCGAGTGCTTACTTAGCCTCGTTTCAATTTTAAACCGAGTCTCTGTCAGCGTGCTTTCTTAACTACGGTTAATTGGGCTTCTGTTTTAGTGGAAGACCTGTTTGGCAGAAAGGTTAATGTCAAATAACATTAGAATCCGTGCAGTTGGTTCAAATTTCGCAAACCTATTCTTTTTGTTTTTAAATATTATTGAGGACGGGCCAAATATCTATTTTATTAAAATAAATTAAAGGTAAATAGGAAAACTTTAAACTTACCCGTGACAAACAAGTCACGTTATCAACAACAATTAGTGACGTTGTACGCAGTATTTTCCCGGTAGAAGTTACAAGTCCTATGTTAGCCCGAGTACTCTGACTGTAAGAGAGCTAGACGGACATTTGAACATAAATACGCTCTCATTACAGTCAGAGACCAAGCTATGTATTTTTTTGACAATTCCCGACAACCAAAAAGTTGGCAAAGATTTCCGCTCTAATACTACAACAATCCTATGTTTGACGTGAAATACCTTACATCGATCATTTTCGAGTTGATTGATTAAAAGAAATTCAGATATTAATCACTAATACACACACTACAGAAAGAAACCCGACAGCACCCACATTCAGCTAAGCTTCGGCAAACTCCGGACAGCAGAATTCTAAGTTCTCCGACCTATATCGTGACGATGCGTCACATGATCGCCCACTCAGCCATTCCGTCTTCCAGGGACAAGTGCCCGACAATCACCCCAAAAATTAGTTTTGTGTAACGACACCACTACAGCACATTGATTCATTAATCATCGACTATTGGATGTCAAATATTTGGTAATTTTATCACTGTGTTAGAAAGGAAACCATTAGCCAACTCTTCCATGTTGTAACGTCGCTTGGTATGAGACGGCCCCTGTAACTGTTGCACAAGGCGGAATCACCCAGTGGGCGATCACGTGATCTACGTCACGAAATAGGTCACCGAGCTTTATAATTCTTGCGACGGAGTGTCACGAAGCGTAGCTGAATGTGGGTGCTGTCGGATTTCTTTCTGTAGTATGTGTATTAGTGATTAATATGTGGATTTGTTTTAATCAGTTAACTCGAAAATGATCGATGTAAAGGTATTTGACGTCAAACAGGATTGTCGTGGTATTGGAGCGGAAATCTTTGCCAACTTTTTGGTTGTCGGGAATTGCCAAAAAAATACATAGCTTGGTATCCGACTGTAATGAGAGCTTATTTATGTCCAAATGTCCGTCTAGCTCTCTTACAGTCAGAGTACTCGGGCTAGTCCTATGTGTAACTTGTGTCTAAACCTCTCTATCACCTCGGATACTTCTAGACGTACACGTAAACAGACCTCGCCAGTTAACGGGAGCTACCACTCTAGCTCCCTAATCACTTGTCAGTTTACAGAGTGATCTTTAGCTCCCTTTCCTTAGTATATGCATGTGTATGGTATCAATATGGTAATATTTTTAATGGCTTCCCCTAATCTACGTTAGGGGAGCAATTAATTACTCCCATACTATGGTTTTAAATTACGATATCGTTGTTAGTCGGACTAATCTTTCTCGATGTTTGTTTTTGTGTAACGACATGACTAGAGCACATTGATTTATTAATCATCGGCTATTGAATGTCAAACATTTGGTAATTTTGACATACAGTCTTGGAGAGGAAATCCGCTACATTTTTCGATTTTTCAATATACACCATCCCACAGACAGGGTAGTACATACCACATCCTTTGATATGCCAGTCGTGGTGCATTGGTTAGAACGAGAAATAGCCCAATGGGCCCACCGACGGGGATATTTTCTAGACCGACAGCGCATCAGTGGAGAGCTGTACCACTGGGCTACGTCGTGTCCCCAGTGCTCAATGATTTCGTTCGATCGCAGTTTACTAGTTCAGCGATCTACCACTACGATTGCAGTCTAAATAAATCAATCAGACGACGGTAAACATATTGCCAAGAGGAACATGCTAGCCTTAATGGTATGACGTCATTACATAAAATGTATTTATTTTATTACTCCTCCAAAAAACAAAGGAAAAAAGAAAAGAAAACAGAACAAAAAGCGACCATTCGTAACCCGGAAGGAAGGAAGGAATAAGTGCTTTATTTAACGACGCACTTAACACATTTTATTTACGGTTATATGGTTAAAAACCATAAATATATTGAGGGAGGAAACCAGCTGTCGCCACTTCATGGGCTATTATTTTCGATTAGCAGCGAGGGATCTTTTATATGCACCATCCCATAGACAGAATAGCACATACCACGGCCTTTGATGTACCAGTCGTGGTACACTGACTGGAACGAGAAATATGCAATGGGGCCACCGACGGGGATCGATCCCAAACCGACCGCGCATCAAGCGAGCGCTTTATCACTGGGCTACGTTCATAACCCTGGGAATCAAAACCATAATTATGATTAATTTGTCACTGTAAACTCAAACCTGTGGAGAGGCTTAACAGGTTGGACTATACCAATTCAAATCCCATAGGCGACCATGTTAACGTTTGTGTTTAAAAACACTATATGCAATATATCAACCAAACTGTGACCCATAAATATCAGTACTACAACCCCTACCTCAAAGTATTAACTGCAGAAAATGGTACCTTTCATGGCTTATTTTCGGTATAACCAGATGTTTCTGCAACACCCCTAGTTTCGCACAAAATTTTAATACTTTTTTTTACAGGTACCCCATACATGTTCCAAGCACAAGGCTACTTGACACGGTGGTACTACATCAAATAAAATTGCATACATTTTTAGCCCAGATGAAACTCATTTTTTTTACAACCAACACACTCACATTTATAACCAATCACAGGACTTGTGGTGTTAACTTCTCTATCAAAAGTTCGGTACACCTCGAACTTCGACCCAGCCGGAAATTAATTGGTATAGTGCAACCAACAACATTAATTAACGTGGGACAGATAATACGTAACTCCTCGTAGTAAGTTGGTTATTCTCTTTATTCCCAACTATCATTTTAAACTGTTTTAATATATAAAAAAATTTGTCTACTATCTAAAGCTACTTCATCAGCCATGACCCATTGCTACCTAAGAACTTGGAGGTATTAAAAATAAAAGAATCTCCCAGATTGATATAAACAATACATAATTATACATTTTGATTTTAATTGAAATAATCATATTGATGTAGTTAGTTTTATATTAAAAACTATTATCAACAAAATCTTTTCACAGTAATAAAAGAAAAAAACTACCTCTATTTTATTGACTTAAGCCCCAATCGCATACACATTTTATCCAGTGAGTAAATTGGACAAATGTAGTAGGTGTCTTCTAAGACGATGTGACCGGCCTCGGTGGCGTCGTGGCAGGCCATCGGTCTACAGGCTGGTAGGTACTGGGTTCGGATCCCAGTCGAGGCATGGGATTTTTAATCCAGATACCGACTCCAAACCCTGAGTGAGTGCTCCGCAAGGCTCAATGGGTAGGTGTAAACCACTTGCACCGACCAGTGATCCATAACTGGTTCAACAAAGGCCATGGTTTGTGCTATCCTGCCTGTGGGAAGCGCAAATAAAAGATCCCTTGCTGCTAATCGGAAGAGTAGCCCATGTAATGGCGACAGCGGGTTTCCTCTCAAAATCTGTGTGGTCCTTAACCATATGTCTGACGCCATATAACCGTAAATAAAATGTGTTGAGTGCGTCGTTAAATAAAACATTTCTTTCTTTCTAAGACGATGTCTGAACGGGATGTAGCCCAGTGGCACAGCGCTCGCTTGATGCGCAGTCGGTCTGGGATCGATCCCCGTCGGTGGGCCCATTCTCATTCCAGCCAGTGCACCATGACTGGTATATCAAAGGCCGTGGTATGTACTACCCTGTCTGTGGAATGGTGCATATAAAAGATATCTTGCTGCTTATCGAAAAAGATTACCCCATGAAGTGGCGATAGCGGGTTTCCTCTCTTATTATCTGTGTGGTCCTTAATATATTTGACGCCATATAACAGTAAATGAAATGTGTTGAGTGCGTCGTTAAATAAAACATTTCTTTCTTTCTAAGACGATGTCAAAATTATCAAATGTTTGGCATGCGATAGCTTATTAATGTTCTCTAGTGGCGTCGTTAAAAAAACAACTTTAGACTTGAGCACCGATCAAATTATGAAGATGAGAACGGTTTTATTGTTCCGATTCCAGGTAAAAAATACATGGAACCATGCAGAACAGGACCTGGCTCAATTTGTAGAGCGCTTGCCTGGGGTGCTTTGGTCGTAGGATCAAATCCCCTTGGTGGACCCATTCTCTGACATGTTCCCCGTCCCAACCAGTGTGCCATAACACCAAAGGGAATGAATTAATTAATGTTTGACATGTTCCCCGTCCCAACCAGTGTGCCATAACACCAAAGGGAATTAATTAATTAATGTTTGACATGTTCCCCGTCCCAACCAGTGTGCCATAACACCAAAGGGAATTAATTAATTAATGTTTGACATGTTCCCCGTCCCAACCAGTGTGCCATAACACCAAAGGGAATGAATTAATTAATGTTTGACATGTTCCCCGTCCCAACCAGTGTGCCATAACACCAAAGGGAATGAATGAATTAATGTTTGACATGTTCCCCGTCCCAACCAGTGTGCCATAACACCAAAGGGAATGAATGAATTAATGTTTGACATGTTCCCCGTCCCAACCAGTGTGCCATAACACCAAAGGGAATGAATTAATTAATGTTTAAAGACACCCCAGTGTTTTTCGTGTTGGGGTGTCGTTAAACTTTAATTTTAATGTGTGCTGTCCTGTCTTTGGGAAAGTGCATGTAACAAATCCCTCGCTGCGCTGTCCTGTCTGGGAAAATGCATATAACATAGTCCTTGTTTCTACTGACAAAATGTAGCGCGTTTCCTCTAGGTCAGAATTACCACGTCTTTGAAATCCAATAGCCGATAATAATAAATCAATGTGCTCTAAATTCAGTTTACCTTTATAACATGCATATATTAATCTCTGTCAGGAATAGTTTATACATTTGTTTTTAAAGGACACCCATCACATAGATCTGACAGGTCCCTTTATCTGGTGTATTTTTAAACAGATCTTTTAAAGTAGTCGTAGGATTAATTTGGTAGTTGTGTAGCGAGGGATCGATCCCCCATGACACAAATCTTGCACGTTCTGATGTATTTTTTTCGATAGATCTTTTGAAGTAGTGGTAGGATTGACTTAGTAATTGTGGGGAGAGGGATCGATTCCCTATGACACAAGTCTTGCAAGTTCTGTTAACTGGTGTATTTTTCGATAGATCTTTTGAAGTTGTCATAGCATTGACTTAGTAGTTGTGGAATGAGGGATCCACTTCGACTTAGGACAGTGAAGAACACACCGATGCACATACACGAATATTTTAGGCACTAACTGTTTCAGATAAAAGTTCATCGTCCTGGTTTAGACTGTAACAGTGCTGTCAAGTCTCACGCATTCTGCGTGAGACTCACGCGTTTGAACGTCGTGTCACGCTCTCACGCATTTTAAACATTATGGCAAAACAAATTATATATTTTTTAAATACATATATATTTTTTGTTGTTCATTCGATCTCGACGACCGACAAACAAGCCTGCGACTGCAGACCGGCCCGGTTAAGCATCGTAAGGCATTAAAATCATATAATAGATGTCCACGTTGTTTATTGGTCAGAATCTCGAACCTTGACCAATTGTCAGCGCGCTTATTTCCCGCGCCGGTTTATTCGGATTCACGATGTTGGACTCCGACCACATAAAATCTCACTCCTTGCGAACGTTCCAACTCAAGAGCTCTGCTGTAACCACGTCTGTCCACTAAACAATTAATTCTTAAATGTTTAAAACAGACACATTAAAAGAAGAACAAAACAACCACGTGTATCTGAATGTATTAACGACAAAAATAGAGATCGGCTATTTGGCGTCAAACAAAGGTACGTACACCAATAACGCAATGCACGATTAGACCGGTCGTAAATACACATATAGAAATTTATAGCTAATAAAATGAATTTTATAAACAGGTTTCCTTTAAAATCCTATTTGTGTAAAGAACTAAAAATCCCCCATCTCTGAATTTTTCAATAATTTTATAAAACCTCATACGATTCTAAAATTACATTCCACCAAAAATATGACGCTCCGTCAGTTTACAGCGTAGGAGGATCTTATTTGGCAATGCTATAATAAGTCTAGAATGCACTGGCCGATAAGAGAACGACATAACACGTAGTTGCATGTCTACCGTGTATAAATATAGTCCATTCTGCGTCAAAATTTCACGGTATCTCAATAAACCTTGAATACGCGACAATATTAGCCTTGCAATATATTTAACTTTATGATCTTGAAATGTTTAGCTTACCAATCGATGCGAATCGCCAAGGTAGAGCCAGTCTGCAGCGCGATGCAAGCTATTTCGTACTTTTCCACACACTATTGACGTTTGCAGGCAACACCACACCGGGAACTAAATAGTATTTGTTTACTGGAATATTTAGGTTAAGAAATCAAATGTAAATTACCGAGCAACACTAAGATCAAGACGAACTGTTGGATTACAACTTCTTTTTTATATATAAATAAGTTTCCCTTCCTTAGAGTGTCTGCGAGTTGCGTTCTTCCTCGCCATGGTTCAGAGGTGGTAACATTCTTGTTGATTTGTTTCCATAAAACCGGCGAATACAACACACAATAAACAGCGTAGTTTTGAAATACTTTCTGTAAGCATTTAAAAGTGTAAGTGATTGTGAACAATGGTATGTTGACTGATCTGACTAAACTTGTCAAACCTGTATTCGACACAGTAGAAACATCAGTATTTGAGTTTGTGGCACTGGCAGCTTGAAGGGAATAACCACTATACATCTGCGCCTACACATTATTTTGATACAGTTCATGCATTCTGATGTAATGTAGTATTAAAAAGTGAAATAGTACACATAAGCGTATGAAACGGGGGTGGGGTGAGGGGAAATCAAATTCGGACAGAAACAAATGAGCTGACCCGAACACTTTTCACAATGTATTTTCGTTATTCTACTCACAATATTAATTGTAATCCATGTAAAAATGCGTGGTGATTCGTTTGCAACCCTATGTGGATATTTTGTAGTATAGCCGGAGTACTCTGATTGTAAGAGAGCTAGACGGACATTTGGGCATAAATACGCTCTCATTACAGTCAGAGACCAAGCTATGTATTTTTTTGGCAATTCCCGACAACCAAAAAGTTGGCAAAGATTTCCGCTCTAATATCACAACAATCCTATGTTTGACGTTAAATACCTTTTCATCGATCATTTTCGAGTTAACTGATTAAAACAAATCCACATATTAATCACTAATACACATACTACAGCACCCACATTCAGCTACGCTTCGTAACACTCCGTCGCAAGCATTACAAAGCTCGGTGACCTATTTCGTGACGTAGATCACGTGATCGCCCACTGGGAGATTCCGCCTTGTGCGACAGTTACAGGGGCCGTCTCATACCAAGCGACGTTACAACATGGAAGAGTTGGCTAATGGTTTCCTCTCTAACAGTGATAAAATTACCAAATATTGGACATCCAATAGCCGATGATTAATGAATCAATGTGCTGTAGTGGTGTCGTTACACAAAACAAACTTTTTTTGGTGATTGTCGGGCACTTGTCGTTTTGAGACGGCCCCTGGAAGACGGAAGTGGGCGATCATGTGACGCATCGTCAATATATAAGTCGGCGAACTTAGAATTCTGCTGTCCGGAGTTTGCCGAAGCTTAGCTGAATGTGGGTGCTATCGGGTTTCTTTCTGTAGTGTGTGTATTAGTGATTAATATCTGAATTTCTTTTAATCAATCAACTCGAAAATGATCGATGTAAAGGTATTTCACGTCAAACATAGGATTGTTGTGGTATTAGAGCGGAAATCTTTGCCAACTTTTTGGTTGTCGGGAATTGCCAAAAAAACCCAACATAACTTGGTCTCTGACTGTAATGAGAGCGTATTTATGTCCAAATGTCTGTCTAGCTCTCTTACAGTCAGAGTACTCGGGCTATTTGTAGTAATGCTAATATGAATAAATATATCTAATGCGGTCTTTGTTACCGGAAGTAAAACATAAACCCTCTGGACAACGTCGAATGGGCACTGGACAAAATATACATTGATTCCAGCAATCTCTGTCTAGTGCCCCGTCCATGAGAGGACAGCCACTCCCGAGATTTATACTGCCAGAAACAGGACAGCCACTCTCGGACTAGTTTACTCAATCAAAACTAGTACAGGACAGGGCCCATTGGCATAAATAGAACTGTGATCACATGCACTCATGAATCACTGTCAAACCTGTGATGACACCAGGCGAAATATGAACTAGTACAAACAACTAGGACCATCTGAAACACGTTTAATAATATTTTATTCGAAAAATATATTTAATATGTAATTATAGTCGTTACAAAGTCTCTGTTGGTCGTCATCTTCTTAACAGTAGCCGAAATCTCAGGATAGTCCCTTTAACGCGCGCTTCCAAACATTTGTGACATCAAATTAAGCTATGAAGTACCATAGCTATATTTGTATACGTACTCCATCCTTCATGGAATGTCATTCAAGGGACTGGCTTGATACTCAAATGTGTAAATAGTTGTAGCCCTACCGCAACAAAAAGTGTGCCTGGCCCATAGTGCCTTACAATATTATGTCGTTTCAACGTGGCAGAGAGTTACAAACAAAGATTTGGCTTCAAACCATGAACATGACAAACAAACATTGGTGGTCGTGGACAGCATATATATATATATATATATATATATATATATATATATTTATATATCACAATTGAATTGTCAGTGTACACTGAATGTGTGCCAAATTTTGGTTGAATGTAATGATTTGAATCCGACGAGAAATGCTATATTTGGCGATAAAAATGTATTGGAATTATTTGGATTCTAAAAGTTAAATGTTAGTTTTTAAAACATTATGATTTCTATAACATTATGATTTCTATACAAGGTTTTAAAAATACACTTACCTTAATTTGTTTTTTTTTGTATTGGACAACATTTTAAAATATACTTACCTTGATATTTGTAATGTATACTATTGTACGTTTACCAAAGCTCTTTACACTGTTTTACATAATTAAAAGATTTTTCTTTTTGATGGGATAATTATTTTGATATATTTACCTTTGCTCGACACCGAATATCGCATCTATTTTTGTGCAGGGGTGTCGTTAAACATGCATGCATTCATTCATTTATTCGTTCGTTCAATACGAATATTTAAGAACCTATATTTTGAAACTATAAAATCAAAATATTTTAAAAACTTTAAAAGTAATTATCGATGGAATTAAAAAATCCCAATATATTTATTTCCATATATATATTCTTGTCAGCTTCAGATGATTTCACTCCACCAAAATGTGGCGAACAGTCAGTTAACACTGGCAGTCCTCACACGGAGGAGTGAATGAGTTAAATGGGTATGGCCGATACGAGCATGATACGACACCACCTTACCCTTCCTGCACCGTCTGTAGAAGGACTGACTTGACAGAATGAACCTTGTTCGTAACAGAAACGATATATTGGTTCAAATGATTTTAAAAATAACTATGTGGCACTAACATTGGCACTGGGCAAATTCAAAGCAGACGTTGCAACTGAATATGCGTTTTCTTTGGCTTTAATGTCAACTTGACTACTTAACCAACAACATATGGCATATTTAATGACAATGGATAAAAAGACACTTTCGTATCACAATGCCAACCCAGGGATGTTCTAGCTTCATGTATTGCAATGCTTGGAAACACGAAACCGAAATAATATATTTGGTCGCACATGGATTTGTTTATCTCTTAAGGACACCAGTGATTGCCTAAATGCCATCAGTAAATTTCCGAATCGGGCAATCTCATGGGAAAAACTGTAGCAGAAGCCACATAGTTCCCCTCCTGTGAATCGTCGACATAACAGGAATGTAATCGTGGTAACTGTCTTGGACTTCAATGAAATGTTTATAAATAACTGCATCTGCGTAATGTTTCTTAAGATGAATATTATTGTGGTTGGTTTAATACACTAAGGTGGTAAAACAATATACGGAGTTTCCAGTATATCAGTTTAATCAATGTTGAAAACGGATCAAAACAGCTTAATGTTTGGATGGCATTCGGCCTCGCATCGTGCAACTTCACATATTTGTTATTGAAAAACGCATTATGTGCGTGATGTTTTGGCAAATATGTAATCTTGATACATGCAGAGAAAGTTTTGCACGTCTAGGTTCGTGTGCATCAACATACAGACTCTCCACCAAAACAAATCCCAAGTCCCTGGTTGTGTATAGGACCTAACATCTTTAAGTAAGACTTGTGAGCTGACACCATCAACAACGAATCCATAGTCAAGTCTATACAGATGGAGCATAACCTTTCGGTCTTCTTCCCAAGCAGTCCTGCCAATAACTTTCAAAATATTGAGGTCCTTTGATCGCTTCTGTTTGACATATTTTAAACGAGTAACAAAAGATAGCCTCCTGTGAAAAATAACCCCAGGAAAAGTGGTATTCTCCATAAAAGGAATCGGATTCTCCCACAGAAATAACTGGGTCTAAATGGTGAGGTCTTTTTCGGCAGATATGCACACTGTCTCATGGAAATTGTTGTGTCTGATGGAAAAAGCGTAGTAGTAGCCACAGATTTTCTATCTGTGATCTGTTTGCGTATACTGGAGTGTCATCACGGTACCTGTCTTGAATGTCCATGGAATTTTCTTTATAAATAAATGCATCTGTGCGATCGTTCCTCAGACTTCTTACCACACAAATATTTAGAAGGGAATTCTGCGTATTAGGTTCTAGCCAGTGGGCTGTGACTTCTTGGCCATACCCATTTGGTGACCATGTTGTTTGGGTCATGGATTCTGAACGCGATTTTTCTCAGTCACTGCACCCATCAGACCATTTTGACTATATTTTCTCTTTTGTGGCATTATACTGAGAACAAAAGGTAAATAAATATCTCCGACAACACAAAGCATTAATAAGAACGAAAAACAAATAGACATACAAACTTCAAAAGTGTATCTATATTAATTACAGATGTACCGATGACTTGATGTTCTATTGGGTTTTTTGTTGGCGTCTTATTATAGCATTAACTGTGCTATGTTTATAAATGGCTCATTGCCAAATGTATGTTTTACGGGTATTATAAATATTTAACAATGCCTCAGGAACTAAAAACACACAGGTATTATGTATTAGGTAAAATTATTATTTACATTTAAATAATAATAATAATAATAATAATAATAATAATACACATATGAATTGTTGCGAGGCAAACAAACATAAAATATATGATTATATTTTAACATAACCGTAAACAAATAGGATAATTTATATACAATTTAACGGTTACCAGCACATACCCAAGAGGCTTCAGTGCATGGAATTGAGGGCTTTTCGAATAATTTCATCATGCATGCATAAACACTTTGCGCCAGTGTTCCTGTATATCCGCCTTATTCCTCCCCCACTTCAAACTTTAGGGTTAAGATTAATTTTAAGTCGAGGTTAGCTGTTTAATTCAATATAATGTAACGGTGATCAGACGCATATCATTTCATTTTAAGTAATGTATTTTAGAATTAGGTAATATCTAAAATACAAACTTTATAATTTAAACGCTATTGGCATACGTGAACAAATGATACATACATGTTGAATCGAAGGTCTGACGGACTAAGTTTCAGGAATGAAATACAAACTGTCTCGCGGACCAGGAGTACTAATAGTGAAACAGCAGAGAGCCAAAAGTTCCTCGAGTTTCCGCGATCGTTCAACATAGGCCGAGATATATCAAAATGTTCGTCCTGTGGTCAGAATGAATAAATTAATGTTTAACGACACCCTAGCACGAAAAATACATCGGCTATTGGGTGTCAAACTATGGTAAAAGCAAACCGAATTTGATAATCAACATCAAGATAAAAATTCAACAGTTAAATTAAAACACAGTGTAAAAGACTAAAAATACAAATATCACAGATATATATAATTAAAATTTAGAATAAAATTCTATATCATGTAAAAATTGTAAAATAAGTTCTGGATGGAATCGAAAGGATTCTCCTGTGGTCAGGATTTAGGAAATCAATGTTGACATTGTGGTAAATTAGTGCGGTCTGAGATCGTTGGGTGGAAAACATGTTTTAGGTGAACGTGAAAAAGTAGAAATATTAAATTTCAAAGCATATGCAAACAACAGGACTAACTGTCAATCTGTTTAGGCTTAAATTACATGCATCATGACCATACGAACTAAATTAACTGTATTTATTTCTTTGTATGGCCATTACACAAGACAAATAACACCCAAAAGGACGTCTTCGAGCTACAAATGTGCATTCCTCATCAAACGTAAAGTTTAGGCATGCTATAATTATGTTCTTCAATTAAAATATCAAACTGTTAGACATTAAGAAAGAAAGAATTTTTTTATTTAACGACGCACTCAACACATTTTATTTACGGCTATATGGCGTCTGACATATGGTTAAGGACCACACAGAGTTTGAGAGGAAACCCGCTGTCGCCACTACATGGGCTACTTTTTCCGATTAGCAGCAAGGGATCTTTTATTTGCGCTTCCCACAGGCAGGATAGCACAAACCATGGCCTTTGTTGAACCAGTTATGGATCACTGGTCGGTGCAAGTGGTTTACACCTACCCATTGAGCCTTGCGGAGCACTCACTCAAGGTTTGGAGTCGGTATCTGGATTAAAAATCGCATGCCTCGACTGGGATCCGAACCCAGTACCTACCAGCCTATAGACCGATGGCCTAACCACTACGCCACCCAGGCCGGTTGTTAGACATTAAAGAATACAGAAACTAATAAGAATCAAAATAAATTCAGTAGTGACCAAAGTATAACAAGTATGTGACCAATATGACGCTTGTATGGCCAACTATTACAGAAACTGAAACATGCACAGCAACATGTAGCGAACTCTTGTAGTGAAAATTACATTTACTCAGTGAGATCTATAGCTTCATTACCTACAGTCTGCTGTGTCAGTACCTCTATATAGTCAATGCGTTAGAGCACTGGTTTTCATACGAATAATTTCGTACGCACATATAAAACGATCTATTAGGAGGTAAAATACAATGGAGCTGCTATAAATATTAGGACAACTAAACACACATTGCATATGCAGACACTGACATTCAAGAAAAAGTATATTTAATAATTATAAAGTCTCTATGGGTCGGAGACATGTTATAATGGAAATAAACAGGTTAGTCACTTAAATAAAGTTTTCTGGCAAGTATCTTTGCATGTTGATGGATGAGAAATACAAAGATGTTTAGTGGACACCTCCAAGAGGCTTCAATTCTCGATTACATTGCATTTGTGGAATGCCAATAACAGATATTGATGTTACTTGGACAGTTTTGTTACGTCCACAACCACTCAGACTGATAAACAGTGCCTGGTCTTGCTCCATTAGAATCCTATTTTCCTACGTGTAAAAGCAAATAACGTTGCCGGTTTACCCTTAGTTTTACTGTTGCCGTGAAATCTTTCTACGTTCTGCAAAGACAATAAAGATAAAGAACATAATGGATGGTTGAATCATTCTGTACCTTCTAGCTGTCAGTTGTGAAAAATGTTCCATTAGCATGAGTTGTGTTATATGGAAATGTGCCTGTTCAATTAAGTATGTTTGTAAAATAATGGAAAACAAGATCATAAAAAATATCAGCTGTTACCATTATTATCTGGAAGGACTCGGTGGATTGGAAAAGGTGACATCTCTCACACAGAATGATGCGGTATTATTTGACAGACGTTCCAGAATGATGCGGTATTATTTGACAGACGTGCCTTTATGTATTTAAATTGTGAATAATTATTCACAAATTGTTGGATCAGAAACATTCCAACAGGTGGCTAAAATGTTTTTCAGCCTTGTACAGTATAATGCGCACTCTTTACAGTAATAACCCTGTTCAATAAATGCATGTGGTATCTGTCTAACAAGTAACGTAAGGACAGAATGAAGGGAAGACACTCATAACAGGCGTTAGGTGTAACAATATTTGGATTCCAGGAAACTGGACATGATTTATCAGCAAAGCTAGCCTAGCGAAGTTATTTAATTTGTATATGTCTAAAAATCAGATACCCCTTCAACAAGACCAGATATTGTTCATTAGTGGTGGCGGATGTACAAAACTGTTCATGATCATGCTACTGCTGATAAGAGAATTGTAATGCATATTATTGAAGCTTCTAGGAGGGCTGCTGACAATACAGCAATGTACAGTTCTGAATCCGATGTGGTTGTTCTTATCCAACATGGTGCAACAAAACTACTTCTTAATTGGCCATACGAGATACATGATCGTTTGACACTTCCCGTGAGAAACACTGCTCCTTCTTGTGCACACAGCCAACTTAGGAAACAGTCTTCATTGTGAAAAAGCTGGGGAAATTTACCTAGTGAAAAACTATCTCTTATATAGAGAATACTTTTCATCTGTGTTTCTCGATGTCTTTACCAGTGGATGGTATTGTGTAATGCTAACATTGCAATTCATGACCCAGCAAACTTTTGTTAGGACATAACATGATACTAGAATTCTAATGAATCAGTCACCAACAGCTCCTGAATTTCTTAACAATTCGGTGCGTTTCCTGTGCATTGAATAGATAAAGAGTTTGCATAAGCGAACTGTCAGGTATGCACTGCTGTGTACATCTGTGAAGCATCAGTTTAACTTTTTGACGAAACCAGTGCTCTAACCCATTGACCAGTAGACTGTAGATAGTAACAGTGACTAAACTGAAGCTTTGCTTCTCATTGAATATGTGTAGTTTTTACTACAAGAGGACTACATTTTGCTAACGTTTCAGACGTTGTCATACTTTGGCATATTGGCAGTGTTTAGTCAGTACTTAATGTATTTTGATTCTACATCTTTTCTGTATTCTTCAATGTCTAACAATTTAGATATGTTAATTCAAGGAAATAATTATATAAACGTTTTGTTTTGGCATATACATTGGTTGCTTGAAGACTTTCTTTTAGGAATAAGTTTTCTTATGTAATGGCAATACAAACCACCAAATACAGTAAATGTACTTAATATGGTCATGCAGCATTTGATAAAGGTAATTTAAGTCTAAAATGGTAATAATTAAACCAGTTGTTTGCATATATTTTAGAATTTGGCATTTTATTTTACTCCACATTTTTCAGCCCGCACTAATTTGCGACATTGGTTTCCTGAATCCTGACCCAAAGACGAACCTTTTGATATATCTCAACATATGTTGAACTCCCTATTGGTCCAATGAACTATCTCGAAAATTGGTGGTGCCTGCTTGCTCCACTATATATGTCCCGCAGACTAAGGTTTCTAGGAATGCCCGATGGAAAAAAACCAAGAGCTACATAAGTTACACGAATTATGATTTAGAGACAAAACATAAACTTGTACACGATATCTTCTTACTTTGAAGTTTGCCTCTGCTGCTTCACAAATGGCACGCACGTTGTGCTACTTTTCATTTCTTAAAGGGACATTCCTGAGTTTGCTGCATTGTAAGATGTTTCAAACTAGTAAAATATTTCTACGATTAAACTTACATATTAAATATATTTTCTTGTTTCGAATATGCGTGTATGTATATTCAATGTGTTTCTGGGTCGTCTTAATATTTGTAAGAAGCCCAAACTGGATTTTGTCTTTAAATGATTTCGTACATACGGAAACAAATAATTTAGGAAATAAAGTGAAATTTAACCTAGTTCAAATATTAGAACGATCAGAAACACGTTTAATATACAGCCACTAATTTTTTATGCAGAAAAATATATTTGATATGTAATCACAATCGTTAGAAAGTATATGTTAGTCGATAACATCTTAAAAATTGCAGCAAACTCAGGAATGTCCCTTTAAGGATCCATGAGAGTCAAAATATATTCGTGTTTCCAAGCATTGCAATACATCTCTAGGTTCTGATGGTGATGCGAAAGTGTGTCTTTTTATTCAATGGGTACTCAGCCATGTTGGCATTAAAGGGACATTCCTGAGTTTGCTGCATTATAAGAAGTTTCCGACTAATAAAATATTTCTACGATTAAACTTGCATATTAAATATATTTTCTTATTTAGAATATCAGTGTCTGCATATTCAATGTGTTTCTGGTCGTCTTAATATTTGTAAGAAGCCCAAATTGGATTTTGTCTTCAAATAATTTCGTACGTACGAAAAAACAATATTTTAGAAAATAAGATGAAATTTAACCTAGTACAAATATTAGAACGACCAGAAACACGTTTAATATACAGCCACTAATATTTTATGCAGAAAAATATGTTTGATATGTAATTACAATCGTTAAAAAGTATCTGTTAGTAAATAACATCTTAAAAATTGCAGCAAAGTCGGGAATGTCCCTTTAAGAGTACTTTGAATCTTCCTATCAGGGTTGGTGTTCTCTGTGATGATTTTAAATATCAATTTAACAAATATTTTTTTCGATATCGCGGTCGCGAACGAGCTTCATTATCTTAAGCCATTCATTCGCTATGTTCCGATGTTATTTCGCCACATATTGCCGAAGGTAACACACGGACGTCTATTAATTTATCGGACTAGTATTTCTGCCACTGAGGTAAAAATAATTCTTCCGTTGGAATACAAGTCCTAGACATACTATAACAACAACAACAACAACAACAACGAAAACACAAAAAACCCAACCCCACACATAAAAGTAAATCCGGAGTGCTGATAGAATTAAAGGCATGTTCCCAATGAATAGTTAGTCTAAAAATGGTTCGGCATCTATGCAGCACTTGACTGCAACTATATTCCATTACTGATGCCGATGATCCCATGTCTTTATTCACCTCCATCTTGAATATTGCAGAGGAAACTATTCCTAAGACGTCGGCAGCGCCGAAGCGTTTCAGTAAACCATGGTTCATTGAAACATGCAAAAATGCAACCAAAGAGCGAAACAGGACCCTCGAGAGGTTAAAATCGGGGATAACATTAATACTGAATAACCTGGAGAAATGATGTCTCAAAGTTGAGTTGAGTCTTGAATAAGATATCTAAAATCATCGGAAAAGAATCCAATAATACAGTTCGCCATTGGTCAGTCAATGACACGGATGTCAAATCTCATCTTAACATTGCCAATATATTGGCAGTGCAGATGCTTTTACATTTTTAAAATTTAAAATAAAGCTGAAAGCAATCTATTAACTTTTCATCTGAAAATACTTAAGTATACAACAGGCACTTCTCTTTGCAGGAGTTGCATGATGCTCTTTATAGAACCCATGATACTTAGTAGGACCAAATGAAATATACTATGAACTATTAAAACACTTACCTGTATCATCATTGATGGTTCTTTTAAATATATTTAATAAAATCTGGATTTCAGGTGACTTTCCTTCTGATTGGAGAAAAGCAATTATTATTCCTCTACCTAAGGCTGGTAAGGATCCAGCATATCCTACAAGTTATCGCCCAATCGCTTACTAACGTGCAACGTGGGTTCAATTCTAGACACACAGCACAGATGATCATCTTGTTAGACCAGCATTTCGTTTTTACCCCGAGAAAGCTTATAATACCACGTGGAAGTATGGAGTTTTAAAGGAACTCCAAGACATGGGGCTAAGATGTTGTATGCCCGACTTTATGTCTAATTTCTTAAACGATAAAAGTGGGATCTACTTTATGTGATTCTCACCCCCCAAGAGATGGGTGTGCCTCAAGGTAACATCATGTCAGTAACCATATTTTCTGTGAAAATTAACAGCATCACCCAGTGTATAAAACCTGTTGTTGATAGCTCGTTATATGTCGATGAGTTTCAGATTTTGCTACAGTTCGTCCAGCATAAGTATCATTGAACGCCAGTTGCAACCTTGTCTGAGTAAACTTCAACAACTGATGAATTTCGATTACCAAAGTCAAAGATTGTTTGTATGCATATCTTCCAGAAAAGAGGTCACCATTTAGATTCCTCGGCTGTTTCTGGACAAAAATCCGATTCCAGTTGTGGAGGAGACCAAATTTCTGGGGGTTATTTCTAACAGGCTATCTTTCCTCATCTAAATATGTAAAAAAGAAAGGCTTAAAGGCCCTCACTATTTTAAATGTAATTGGCAAGACTGAATGAGGAGGAAATCGAAAGGTTATGCTCCGACTTTATATATCTTTAGTTATGCCGGAAAAAAAATGTCGGTCTCTGGTCTGGGTTTTTTTTTTTTACGTCTTCCTCATCTGCTTTGGTCCATCCTCAATGGCCATGGTGCCCCATCCGCTAGGTTAATATTGGACCCCACCCTGATCTAGAACAAGATACGCCCCTGTTTTCTAATACCGATTTGTTGATAGCCAGTCACCGGTTCTAACGAATGAATGAATGAATGAATGTTTAACGACACCCCAGCACGAAAAATATTTGGTGTCAAACTATGGTAAATTGAAAACTAAAGTGATGAGCAATATCAATATAAAAATTCAAGAGTTAAATAAAAACACAGTATAAAGGACTGTGTAAAAATACAAATATCACAGATAAATATAATTAAAATTTAGAATAAAATTCAGTATCACGTAAAAACTGCAATAAAAGTTCTGGATGGAATCGAAATGATTCCATCACATTTCTTTGTCCAAATATATCTTTTCGAGTTTCATGCTGATGCTTACACTCCACCAAAATGTGTCGCACCATCAGAAGACACTGACAGTGCACACACTGAGGTGGAGGATCTTTCTTTCAGATAAATTAATGTGTTAAATATGTATGACCGATGCGAGCACGACACAAGACTATTTCATCCTTCCTACACTGTCTATAAGAGGACTGCCACTTCCGAAGACTAGTTTAATAGAATAAAGCTTGTTCGCAATGGCACCGTTCCAATCATGTTGCCAAGTCGAAAAGATAAATTTGTTAATATTATGTTTAAAATCAGTATAAGGCACACCATCCCTGGCATGAGGCAAATCCAGAGCAGACTTGGCAGCTGAACGGTTCTGACGAAGTCAGCATGGTATTAATCCCCTGGTTTTACAAAGCGATGGACATATATGTTAGTATAGGTGTAGCCGGGAGAGGGTATGCCTCCTTTGCACCCCCCCCATCACCATCTCTTATTGTATGTCCGTCAACATTTTCTTTGAAGTCTTCTATAGTTTTGATTGAATATTTATGATACTACATATTTTGGGGACAAAATTCACGAAATACAGAGAAAGTTATAAATTTTTGAATTTGTATGGAATGTTAAAAAATCCAATGTTTCATTAAATTTTAACAATGAAACATTTAATATGTATTTTCTCCTACTGTTTTGACCGAGTATTTTTGAAGGTTGTAGATTCTGTGGGGCAGTCTGCACAAAATAAGATACATAAAAATGTTTTAAAGAACAAAAATGTAAGTTTAATATTGAACATTTTGAACTTTAGGACAGGGATGCTCAAAATAATATATAGACTGTATGTATGTATGTATTTAGCGGGAGATTAAACAAATCTCACTTTTTGAAGTTAAATAGCGGTTGTATCGCGAACCAAGTATAGCAATGCAGAACAGTGACATTTTGGAAAATCAAAATCAGTTTAGTATATTGTCTATTAAGTGTACGTTTTTTTCATACGTGACTTACTTTTTAAAATTACGCGCAATACAAAAACGTAATGTTAAAATATTATATAAGCCTACTATTCAGAAAGTACTCATCATTTACTGTACATACCAAACCAATGGTCGATTGTTTCATTGTTTCTTCCTATTTTTCTGAAATATACATTCCTTCATCTCTTCGAATGTTGATCCCTACCCCAACCTTTCGAAATTTAATTTTTAAAGGGACATTCCGGAGTTTGCTGCACTTTTTAAGATGTTATCGACTAACAAAGACTTTTTAACGATTGTAATTACATATCAAATATATTTTTCTGCATAAAATATTAGTGGCTGTATATTAAACGTGTTTCTGATCGTTCTAATATTTGTACTAGGTTAAATTTCATTTTATTTCCAAAAATATAATGTTTTCGTACGTACGAAATTATTTGAAGACAAAATCCAGTTTGGGCTTCTTACAAATATCAAGACGACCAGAAACACATTGAATATACAGACACTGACATTCTAAACCAGAAAATATATTTAATATGTAAGTTTAATCGTAGAAGTATTTTATTAGTCGGAAACATCTTACAATGCAGCTAACTCAGCAATGTCCCTTTAAAGGGACATTCCTGAGTTTGCTGCAATTTTTAAGGTGTTATCGACTAACAGAGCCTTTTTAACGATTGTAATTACATATCAAACATATTTTTCTGCATAAAACATCAGTGGCTATATATCAAACGTGTTTCTGATCGTTCTAATATTTTTACTAGGTTAACTTTCATTTTATTTCCTAAAATATTCCTAAACAGAATCCAGTTTGGGCTTCTTACAAATATTAAGACGACCAGAAGCACACTGAATGCACAGACACTGATATTCTAAACAAGAAAATATATTTAATATGTTGGTTTAATCGTAGAAATATTTTATTAGTCGCAATCTAATTAAAATTAGCTCCACTATTACATGTGGATCTAACACCAGCCAGTTGGAGCTCATGTCCACCAATCAAAACCTTACTTGCAGAATCCTGCCAGTGATTTAAAAATAATTTGAAAACATTCCGAATTATCCTGAGGGTATACGACATGTTTCGTGTGAATTACGAATGCCTTAAAACATGTTTTATTTTATAAAATAAATAATTTGTAATGTAAAACTGAAGACTGATAACCCACCTAGTACGTATTGGTATGGTTCGCTGTACTGCGGCCACTGAAATAGACTCGTCCGATATTTTTAGAATTTGTATGCTCCCAAATAACGTTATAAAAGGCGAAGTGTGATTGGTCAATATTTAAATTATTATTTACAGACGAAATGTTACTTGGACATTGGAGACTACGCAGTGTTGTTAGCAATCTGATTAAAATTAGTTCTACTGGTCTAAATAAGGCATTCATAATTCACATGAAACATATCGTATACCCTCAGGATAATTCGGAATGTTTTCAAATTATTTTTTAAATCACTGGCAGGATTCTGCAAGTAAGGTTTTGATTGGTGGACATGAGCTCCAACTGGCTGGTGTTAGATCCACATGTAATAGTGGAGCTAATTTTAATTAGATTGTATTAGTCGGAAACATCTTACAATGCAGCAAACTCAGGAATGTCCCTTTAAGCATTTTGTGCAGTGAAGTTGTATACGGTTGCAGTCGGTATATTTAAAAAAACAAAACAACAACTGGGCTGTAGGAAAATAACAATTGGACAATCGGTTATTGTTTTTAGTACTTAAAGTAAATGCTGGGTAGGTTCTCAGTGGTATAGTGTTTTTGACATTACATTTTGAACCAGGTGCCATTTTAAACGTAAGGCATGTATCAAAATGAACAACATCATCAATGCACAACATAACGAACTGGTTTTGTGAAAGGTTCATTTGTCTACAATGCATACTTTTCTCACTATTCAACTCCAAAAAATTAGACATTTTTGTTTTCTAAATCACTCTTCGACGGATATATAAAATGATGTTGCTGCAGGGAAAGGTCATACTGGGATGACTTACTTTTGGCGGACTGTCTGGAATTTATTTATCTACTTTTAACACCGTACCTGATTATATCTGTGCCGTCGGTGCATATTAACCCAGAATTGTATTAGATCTTGTACATTTGAAAAAAGATCACACAGATGCAGTTAATTCATAAAAATTGCATAGAAATCCAAGACCGGTACCGTGATTACATTCCTATTTATACAGCTGAATCACGGGATGGAAATTCTGTGCTTTTAGCTAATTCAGATACAATAATTTTCATGAGATTGCCCCCCCCCCCGTTCCACCCCCCAAAAAACCCCCAACAACAAACAACCAAAAAACCAACATATTCTGCTCTGTATTTGCCCCAAGCAAGTATTGAAGTCAATTGAGCAAGTAGGCAAGATTTATTTTCAGTCATCAGACTTCCAGTGTTGGAATAGAAACCTGGTGTGTTGAGGCATTTTAGTTGAACATCATCCATGACGCAAGATATAATTTGACGTAATTAGTGGATTTATGGAAGTTTATAAGTGCGTTATTTTTCAAAAATAAGTACGTTTATATCACAAATATAACGTCGTAATGACGTAATACACCTCATATATAACGTTAACAAATACAACTTATAGATTGTGGGTCCATATACATGTTCCTTAAAAGTAGCACGACTTGGTGATAGCGACCTCAGATATGGAGCTGATACCAACTTTATGTCTGATGATCCTATAGGTCACACCGGGCTGCGGACATATCCCCAGTTTGTTTCTACCCATTACAAACAGCATAGAAATGTGTTGCGTCTATCACCTAGATGATTTAGTTTATGGCCTGCTTTGAACACTTTGACAATGGCTCCTTTACCAATTCCCCACAGAGATGCCACAATATCACAGCCTGGCACCGAGTGTGCTGGTAGAGGCTGGAACATAAAGCTGTGATGCTTCTGGGTTGTGACTTGGATGTCAACAGAAGCTCGTGAGTGGCTTGTTCCATCCATTATCACTTTGCAGGAGAGTTCTCTCAACATGTAAAAAATATACTAGAAGTACAAATGCATCTGTGTAATCTGAAACTGCGTATACAATGCACACCTTGTGAAGATAGGTGAACCATTTGCTGTACAATAATTATAACTGCCTCCTCGTGTATGATTCTGAGATCATTCTTCTGTGTTGTTCTCCCATTGTATATCTCAAATGGTCCTGGATCAGGCTCTGTAATGACAAGTCTTGATTTACTCCGGTGTGTTATCTGGTACTGAGAGTGTAATCTTCAGTGATGGCAGAGAAGTATTCAATACAGCTAATGTCTGCGACTAGCTTCCTTACTCGCATTGGCACTACGTGTAACATGTTTGACGAACAAAGACCAAATACGTATCTCACTTCTTCATTTGTTTGAATAAATACATAAATAAATATGAGATAAGCTTCAAAATGAAGTTTTCCGCTGTTTTTGCCGTAGGCCACAATACAACCAATAAAATGGCACACCCATCAAGGATTATGACATCACTAGGACTAACGATCGATCGATCTGGAGTTTGTCTTCAGGGTGGACTTTAACTTTGCTATCCGCATATCACCTTTGTCATCAAACATTAACGGTTGATTTCATATGCTTTTTAAAGCCCCAACACCCTGGTATAGATTAGGTATGTCTTATTGTGATTCATATGTTGTCATCTATGCTGACTGAACAATCAACATTCACTGTATCAGGACCTACTCTACTACTGACAATTCTGAGAAGACCAGGATGATTCTAGAGGGTCAATGTGTGTACTTGTCTGTCAGCTTTGCTCGATCTACTTTATCTGATTCTATACGGCTAGGCATCTCGTCCTTGTGCGCCGTAACATAACTGTGTTGCCGATTGTCTGTCATTCCAGTGACTGCCCTGCCACCTAATACCTCACCACAGAATATTAAAACAATTAGTGGGTACCACTTGGATCAAGTTGATATGGACTCAAAACCTAACCCCTAATTATAATATAGATTTATATATACTTATTTAAAAACAAATACTCATGATCAAAACAGTCACACCTGAAACTGTGTCCCCCACAAGCCTGCAAATCCATGGTCAGAGACTATTCAGATAGATACAGCCGCTAGAATTCCGCCATAGCAAATTTATGCAGGTGACACTATTATATTGACTTCGGTATTTTTTTACCGTTTGTTTTGTGACAAATGTTTCAATTTCTTCTTTTAATGTGTTTCGGAATATGTTATTTCCTATATCAGACAAATGCACTCCCATATGTCCGTAAAGTTTTTAAAACACTGTGACTTCTATACAAAGTTTTAAAATATACTTACTTTGATTTTATGTATTGTATTATACTTTTCGCCAACAGCTCCTTACACTGGTTTTACATAAATATATATAAATAATATTTTTATATACTTACCATTTGTGACACCCAATAGCCGATGTATATTTTTGTGCTGGGGTGTCGTTAAACATTCATTCAGTTCATTCATTCCCATATGTCCGAAATAATCCTCTTGCGTTGTGTCGTGCTCGTCTGTCATATATACTTGACACATTCATTTATCTTGAAGAAGGATCCTCCACCTCAGTGTGAGCACTGTCAGTGTACTCTGACATTCTCAAAAAAACTAGAAAGTAGAACAAAAGTGACGGAATTATTTCAATTCCTTCCTGAAATTTTATTGAAATTTCTTCGAGATACTGTATTTTTTTCTAAATTTTATTTTTACCTATCTGTGATATTAGTATTTTTTGCAGTTCTTTTTACTATGTCAGCCAATAGCCGATGATGTTTCGTGTTGGGGTATCGTTAAACATTAATTCCTTCCTCTTGTGCGACAGTCAATTGAATCATGAGTTATGGACGGGTCATTTTGTTTGTAGCACAAACAGCAGCTCAGCCACATCTGTTTATACGCTTTCTTTTTTCAAATCTAGGACGTTGTTTGAGCATGTACTTGTACCACGCCACTCCAACCGAGGAAAATATGACCATATGTCTCTTGAAATATAGTACAACGATATGCTGTATCATTTTTTATGTTACATTGGTTAATTGTAATAAGATGAATAAGGATCATTAATGGTTTTCTTCAGTGGATTGCTTCCAACTGTAGTTCGGACAATAGCTGAGACCAACGCATACCTTGTTCGACCATTAAACAGATTCTTATGTGTCTCGAGACCCAGAGTTTCGAAATCATTAAAACATATTCGTTGGTGTGCCCAATATATAAATGGACTGTCAATCATCCACATGTCTGTGATAAATATTAAAGTAGTTCGTCCACGTTACCCCCTTAAATGAAAGAGGTTTAGTTAACCCACATACTGCATTATTGTTCGACATGTAAAGCTGAGGGATCCTATTCAAGACTGCATATTTTTTAATGTTACCTTTTAATGTTTCCAACAGTTACGTTTATTTTTATTATGGGTAACCTTGTTTTCATTTTGTTTCGGTATGAATCTCCAAACCCAGAAAGGAAGTAACAGTTTATAGTCCAAACGAGTGCAATACATAATATGGGGAAAAACAGGTATGTGGTTCTGTATTTATTACATACCACCTTTGTATATTATGTTTAACAAAAGTTTAATTAAATAACATCACTTTGGAAAGTTAGCTGAAGAATTGTCAGATCGCTGAGCGTCCTGACTAGGGACATGATGTCATCCGTGCAAACACGTGAACTAGGCATACAAGATTCTGTATTACACATATCTTCAATAAAATATACTGTTTTATTACACACCAGTGTAAGATATTAATCCTGTCATAACAACTACTCAATATCTAACTAGTGTAATATTGGCTCGCGCAGACTGGCGCGGTAGTTTTTTTTATTATTTGAATGACATCAGTTTGCATCTCCCTGCCATAAAATAAACTGGGTGCATGACGCGTCCTTTTTCCGAACACTAGAAAACATTAAGTGCAAAATTGCTGTTGAAAGTGTTTTAATCGGAGATTATTAACGTATCTAACCGTGTTTGTACAAAATAGTATAATGTAAAAGTGTATCATTACGAAATATGCAGTTGCAATAAAATATGCTATTAATATATTTGGGCCGAAGACAAAACGATGTTGCGGCTAGTGTCCATCATCAAACTGCTACTTTGTTTTACGGCCCTATGTACCAAATGGCCGCGTCAAATCTAGTCAATCACATTTACTCAACTCAATCTTTGCTGGTACGATCAACAATGCGGTCATTATTGTGAATTTCAACACCTCATTAACCGCAAGCTTCGCGCCAGATTCTAAACTGTACATTGCTGACGTCTCATTGTGACGGCGTTTAAGTTTACGTGTGACATAGATCATTTGTTGACCCAATTCGTAGAAAAATAACGTGTAGTAGTTCTCGACATCTGCTTACTTCTGCGTTGAGGTTTGGTTGGTTTGTAATAAATATAATACTAAACTAGCTTGCCTGTCATACCATTTTATGAAACTTGTGAACAGTGTTGGTATCTGACGAGCCAAAGCTCGTTTCATAAAAAATGGTATGACAGGCAAGCTCATTTAGTATTCTATATTACTACATTCATGTTGTTTGATACCATTTATCATACAACTCGTTGGATACGTTTTTAAAAACTCGTTGTAAGATAAATGGTATTAAACAAAAACTCATATATTATTCTCTATTTGTTGCACTGTCAGAATGGTCTCTTTTGCTACAGTAAAATTACATGGGTATGTAATAAATAGGATAATAAACAAGTTACCGGTTATTATCAAATTTATGTCCCGAGTAAAAATTACTTTAGGACTGACATAAATTTGATATTAACTGGTACATAGTTTGTTATTCTATTTAGTACCACAGCTATTTAAAGCCTTTATTTTCGATATACATCGCCTACACGTCCATGTATATATAGAAACGACATAAATCACTACGTTCTGGGTATTGCTTTACATTTGTATTTTAATCACGGTTCACAGATATTTTCAGAAAAAACCCCCAAAGTTCTATATTAATTGCATTAATCTACCATTTTATTACAAGTTTAACACCGAAAAAAAAGAAGAAAAAAAAGACGTAAACAGAAACGCTTTAAACTACGTGACGTCATTTTGTGTTCTTTTCCAAATCGTGATGACATCATATTTAGTACCGACAAGGTGACTGGTTTGTAAGCATCAAATCGTCCAATAGTAGTGTACATTAAACCAATGCAGAATTTTTCCCACTGAGAAAATATCCCGCTGGGGTAATAATATCCTTTATTACCCAAATCATACGAATGGCCCACTACGACCTTGCCAGAAAGTTAATTTAACGAGTTTAGTGAAACAAATTGTAATCGATTAATGGGTAATACATAGGATATTAAACTCGCTACTAGACCCAGTGATTTTCCGTTTTAAAAAAGCTATTATCCGTTTAATTTTTTTGTTGTAAATTCTGTTCCATAATACAATATGTAATTAACAAATTAAAGGAGAATTTTTTTTTTTATCATGATTCTTCTTGTACATATTATAATTGTAATGACTTGAACAAACTACAGTCTACTTGAAGCAACCTTCAATGTCTCCATTCACATAGAGCATGACAAGTCTCTTTGTGTTTTGCTCTGTGAGACTTTCCCTCCTGTCACCGAGGAGATGCTTGTACTGTGAGAAGCTCCTCTCGACATCGACAAATAGCCTCAGCTGCGATGGCTGATATCTTTGGAAAGCGAATACTCATGCTTTTCTAAAAACTCTGAAATAGACAAAGAATTGGGCAGTTCTTCACAATATCTCACATACATTAGCCAGTATTCAAGCAATTCAGGCGATGGATCTTTCAGTGCCTTGACAGTAGTCGAGTCTTCGATGTTGTGTGGGATAGTGGGCAGCCGACTGGATACAAAATTCCTTGCTGCTTTTTAGTATGTATTCGCTGGATGTGTGTCCCAGTGGTCGTCAAGTTTCTTCAGGAAGAGATTGAACATTTGTTGAAAGGACTTTATGTGCTTCTTCCGTTCATCAACTGGAAACTTGTCAAGCAGGCGATCTGTCTCTGGACCAAAACCGGACTTCGATGAACCACGTCTTCGCGCCACCAGCTCTCAAGTAAGGGGCGGGATGTAGCCCAGGGGTAAAGCGCTTGCCTGATGCGTGGTCGATCCATGATCCAAATGTTTGACATCCAATAGCCGATGAATAATCAACTAACTTTTACAACTCTTAAGAGCCAATATCTTGTATCAAGTTGTAAACAGTACAGGCCCTTGAACATTTGCGTCCAAGTGATGTCAAGACAACTGTAAGTCGCTGGCAGTTGTCTTTGGTGAATTAGTTGCAGGTTACTTGGTACAATAGAGGATCTTGTGAGTCAGTATCTGAATGACCTGCTGAGCCTCTCAGCTTTGGAAAAGCTTTCATACAGGTGAATTCTAGTTGCATGATATATGGCTGCTGGAAACCATGAATTCCAGCGAAAGGAGACAGGGACAGGTGGTAGCTTCACATCAGTAGCAGAAATCAGTTGAGTGAGGTATTTTATGAAGCGATTCTTTCTTCCAGGTGTTTTGTAAAGTGACGATTTGATAATTGTGATCAGATTAGAGGTGTGCGTTAAATCTCTGTGATGGTGAAATACTCCAGCGGCCAAGTTAACAATATGTGCAAGACAGTGTAATTTCTATCTAACCCAGTGACTGTAGAAATTATAGCCTGACTGAACGTTCTGCGATTGCAAGCCTCCATCTTTACAACTCTAATCAGGTACGGTTTGCCTTGAATGGTCCCAATGACGTTCAAGATGCTGTGTCTCACACATCATTAGTTTCACCAGCAGTGATACTGACAGGACGGTCACGAAAAATAGCCTTCAGCGCTGATACATATATGTCAAATAGTCTCGGGATGTACGTAGCACGAAGTGTAGACACTTGGGGTAAAGCTCCTGCCTGTTTACAATGCTTTTGCAAAAATATCTTCATCTTCTCCATTTTTTCCATAGGAATATCCACCACAATACAAATCCTGACATAATGCAACAGAAAATCATTAGTCGAGCACTTTGAGAAGATTTGTTTTTAAATTGACTTTTACTATGTTACACTCCACCACTCTGGTTTCGGGAATGATCAAATTCACAAATTTGTTTCGCCATGTGCCAAGGAAGCTTTCCACAAAATTTAGTTGGAATTGGTTAAATGGTTTTGATAACGGTTGAAATGCATTTCTCTATAAAACTATAGAAAACCTCCATCGCCTTTCATTGGACAAACGGGAGACATTAACAAATTAGATAAACTATTCGCTAACCTTTATATATATATACATATATCTATATATATATACATATATATATATATATATATATATATATATATATATATATATATATATATATATATATACATATATATATATATATATATATACATATATATATATATACATATATATATATATATATATATATATATATATATACATATATATATATATATATACATATACACATACACATATATATATATATATACATATACACATATATATATATATACATATACACATATATACATATATATACATATACACATATATACATATATATACATATACACATATATACATATATATACATATACACATATACACATATATACATATACACATATATACATATATATATATATACATATATACATATATATATATATACATATACATATATATATATATACATATACATATATATATATATACATATACATATATATATATATACATATACATATATATATATATATACATATACATATATATATATATACATATACATATATATATATATATACATATATATATATATATATATATACATATATATATATATATATATATATATATATATATATATATATATACATATATATATATATATATATATATATATATATATATATATATATATATATATATATATATAAAGTAGAGTATTTTTTGGCTTGCTTAGTATGAAGAGTCATGGGAGCTAAATGCGATAACGCGGCGTCCATTATCTTTTCACATTTTCGACTTCTCCAGTTCTACCAAGCAGGTTTCAACCAAACTTGGTCCAAATGAACCTCTCATGGCCTTGTCCAACTGGTGGGTTTTCGGGCCGATTCAAAATTCAAGATAGCTGGACTGGCCACTGATTGACTGAAACAATTTTGAATTCATCTGAAGTTCCACCAGCCAGATTTCAATCAAATGTGTTACAAATGATCCTTTCATGGCCCAAGTGTTATTTTTCTGAACGATTCAACATTTAAGATGGCCGACCTGGCCACTGATCGACTGACACATTTTCGACTGAATGTTCCTCTGATGACTCTGACCATGACCAGTTTACATCTTCCCATTTATTCCATAATTATTATCCACATGGATCAAGATAACTGAGTTAATACAAACACATACGAAGCACACGTGTAATAACGTAATTCTTGGAAGTAACGTTATAACTTTATGTCACAGGTGATATTAGAATTCATAAAATGTCCAGGAATATCCTGTGATATAAATGGATCATTTATTGGTTCGGATAAAATTACATACCTGTGCATATCTTGATTTGTTCATTTGCTAGGTCAATGTCAAACTAGCCGTAACCAAATGACCATCTGTGATCAATCATTACTACTATGGTTTAGTTCAGGACTAGTTAGTTTAATACCACGTGAGCGATTCAGGCCCCGTGTGCCTCTTGTTTTAAGGGGAATCTTACTATCGCACGCAGCGCAACTATATTTGTGCAGCGGTAGACTGGTTAACTAGCAAAGTGACAGGGGCGTGACGTCACAAAGGATAGGTCTAACACTGAAACATACACAACACAATACCGTCTATACGCTGATCACACATGTAATAGTCTGGGCGTAGACAGAGAGGGGTGTGTATGATGGGGGGGGGGGGGGGAGGAGGTGTCACCTGGAAAAGGAATTTATACAAATAATATATTTGTGTGGCTGAAAATCTCTAGATAAAGAGTGCTTGTTGATCGCTAGAACTCGTGGGCAAAATTATGTTTTGGCCTATTTTATTCAGGTACCGTACCTCGGCCAATCTTTTTTCATTAGTACACAACATGCATTTTGTAAGTACAGATACAACAAAAAAGAAACCCTCACTACCCCTTTAATTCGAAAAAAATGTCTTCATAAAGTTACTTTTCAAGTCGTATTAAAATTTGAGGTTTCATTTATTGGTTGATTCATATTTTTTAGTTAGGCCAATATATCCACAGTCAAATTCATGTTTTATTTCGGAAGTATATATCGCTATGTAACACATGTAACGAGGAAAACGGATATCAGAATCAACCACGAAATATGACATTTTTAGAAATGTATTGATAGTTATTCATGCATAAAACATGTGCCTATTTATAAATATTCATCCTCATCAGAATGTAGCCCCCCCGTCCCCCCCCCCCCCCCCACGTGTTCCTGTCATTGTGCTCAGAATGAACGTTTGAATATTTCTCGGTGGATAACGTTCATGAACCCCCTTTAACAGATCCTGGCCCTTCGGCCCCTTATATTTCCCTCCCCAGGACCATCAAACTGACAGTGCCCCGCCACTTTCAAATCGCACTGAAAATGCCCCCCCCCCCCCCCCCCCTACACTTTCAAATACACTCCACGGACCCGGATATGATTCACAGATTCTAGCTTAACATCAGTGTCCTCATCTTACAAGAAAAGAGTAATAACGGCATTCAGTATTGGTGTTATTATTGGAGACAACCTGAGCTTATTGTAGCATGTTTTTCACTAATATAGCCTTTAATCTTTAAACCGGCCTCGGTGGCGTAGTGGTTAGGCCATCGGTCTACAGGCTGGTAGGTACTGGGTTCGGATCCCAGTCGAGGCATGGAATTTTTAATCCAGATACCGAGTCCAAACCCTGAGTGAGTGCTCCGCAAGGCTCAATGGGTAGGTGTAAACCACTTGCACCGACCAGTGATCCATAACTGGTTCAACACAGGCCATGGTTTGTGCTATCCTGCCTGTGGGAAGCGCAAATAAAAGATCCCTTGCTGCCTGTCGTAAAAGAGAAGCCTATGTGGCGACAGCGGGTTTCCTCTAAAACAATCTGTGTGGTCCTTAACCATATGTCTGACGCATTATAACCGTAAATAAAATGTGTTGAGTGCGTCGTTAAATAAAAACACTTCTTTCTTTCTTTCTTTAATCTTTAAACACATTTTCTTGTTTAGAATACCAGTTGCTGGTCATTCTACTGTCTGTAGTAGCCCAAACTCGATTTTATCTCCAAGTAATTGTGTATGTGCAAAAACCATATCGAAGGTTAACTGAAGTTTCAGACACTACCAGCATTATGACTGAAGAGAAACACATTAACTATACAGATACTGATATTCGAAGACTATGAGGTATTTAGTGTGTATTAAGACACTACAAGCACTATGACTGAAGAGAAACACATTGACTATACAGATACTGATATTCGAAGACTATGAGGTATTTAGTGTGTATTAAGACACTACAAGCACTATGACTGAAGAGAAACACATTAACTATACAGATACTGATATTCGAAGACTATGAGGTATTTAGTGTGTATTAAGACACTACCAGCATTATGACTGAAGAGAAACACATTAACTATACAGATACTGATATTCGAAGACTATGAGGTATTTAGTGTGTATTAAGACACTACAAGCACTATGACTGAAGAGAAACACATTGACTATACAGATACTGATATTCGAAGACTATGAGGTATTTAGTGTGTATTAAGACACTACCAGCATTATGACTGAAGAGAAACACATTAACTATACAGATACTGATATTCGAAGACTATGAGGTATTTAGTGTGTATTAAGACACTACAAGCACTATGACTGAAGAGAAACACATTGATTATACAGATACTGATATTCGAAGACTATGAGGTATTTAGTGTGTATTAAGACACTACAAGCACTATGACTGAAGAGAAACACATTGACTATACAGATACTGATATTCGAAGACTATGAGGTATTTAGTGTGTATTAAGACACTACAAGCATTATGACTGAAGAGAAACACATTGACTATACAGATACTGATATTCGAAGACTATGAGGTATTTAGTGTGTATTAAGACACTACAAGCATTATGACTGAAGAGAAACACATTGACTATACAGATACTGATATTCGAAGACTATGAGGTATTTAGTGTGTATTAAGACACTACAAGCACTATGACTGAAGAGAAACACATTGACTATACAGATACTGATATTCGAAGACTATGAGGTATTTAGTGTGTAATTTAGTCATTGCAAGGGGCAGGACGTAGCCCAGTTGTAAAGCGATCGCATGATGCGCGGTCGGTTTGGGATCGATCCACGTCGGTGGGCCCACTCAACTATTTTTCGTTCCAGCCAGTGCACCACAACTGGTATATCAAAGACCGTGATATGTGATGTCCTGTCTGGGATAGTGCATATAAAAGATCCCTTGCTACTAATGAAAAAATGTAGATGGTTTTCCCTCTAAGACATGTCAAAATTACCAAATGTTTGACTTTCAATAGTCTGATTAATAATCAATGTGCTCTAGAGGTGTCGTTAAAGAAAACAAACTTTAACTTTTACAGTTCTCAAGAGCAAATATCTTGTATCAAGTTGTACCCAGTACAGGCCACTGGACACTGGATTCAAGTGGTGTCAAGACAGTTTCAAGTCACTGGCAGTTCTCTTGGTTTTAGTCATTGAATACTAGTAGGCTCTATTACTTGGAGATGTGTTAAAGGGACATTCCTGAATTTGCTCCATTGTAAGATGTTTCCGACTAATACATTATTTCTACGATTAAACTTGCATATTAAATATATTTTCTTGTTTAGAATATCAGTTTCTGTATATTCAATGTGTTTCTGGTCGTCTTAATATTTCTAAGAAGTCCAAACTGGATTTTGTCTTCAAATAATTTCGTACGTACGAAAAAATAATATTTTAGGAAATAAAATGAAATTTAACCTAGTACAAATATTAGAACGATCAGAAGCAGGTTTACTATAAAGCCACTAATATGTTATGCAGAAAAATATATTTGATATGTAATTACAATCGTTAAAAAGTCTCTGTTAATCGACAACATCTTAAAAATTGCAGCAAAGTCAGGAATGTCCCTTTAAAATAGCATTACCCTATACCAAGGATAATCCCTTTTGATGGAATATTATGTCAAAGTGCTCTTTTATTGTATTCGTTTATTCTTTATTTTGATGAAAGAGCAACTTCTTTTCAGTGGCCTCTAAGAGTCAAGACCTGAAATGCAACGACTTGGAGCTCCTAGAAACAATTTTGACATGTTCAGCACGTCGCATTAAAATAACCCTAAAAACACAGTTAAATTCATAGGCGTCGGAAGCACCTCCCCCCTTTCCTTTATTCAACTATGAAATAGGTGTTGAAAGTCTGTTGAAAGTTGAATTAATAACTGCCCCTCCCCTCAATTGATAGCATCTTTCCCCATTATTATAAACACGTATAGTATAAATATTTTTCAACGTTTTAATTTAAGCGCCAAGCCTAATTTTAGGAAAAAAACTTTATTTTTTCAGGGCTAAAATACGGGCAATCCCGGTACAGTTGTAATGTCGCGTGGCTGCTTATCTGACTGACTAGAATACAAAAATAGAATACTCGTAGAATAGATGTTTAACGATACCCCAGCACAAAACAATGTTGGGTGTCAAACCATGGCACATGGAAAAATAAAGTGATTATAAACATGCAAGAGGTAAATTACGAGACAGTGTAAAATAACTATGCAAAAAATATCACAGATACATAAAATTAAATTCAGAATAAATGAATGAATGTTTAACGACACCCCAGCACGAAAAATACATCAGCTATTGGGTGTCAAACTATGGTAAAGCAAACAAATAAGGTGATGATCAACATAAATATAAAAATTCAAGATTTAAATAAAGACAGTGTAAAGAACTGGGCAAAAATACAAAATATCACAGATAGATACTGACTTTTACTCAAAATTTCAATTTGTGCTGTATGTATTGGCCATTCTCAAAGAAAATGTTACACCCCTGCACCACGGTGAGGTTACAGCACGCGCAGGGGAAATTCGGAATAAAATTCAGTATCACGAAGAAATTGTAAAAAAAGTTCAGCATGGAATCGAAATGATTACTTCACATTTCTTCTTCCAAAGATATATATTCTAGTTTGCTTGATGTGATCACACTCCACCAAAATGTGGCATTCCGTCAGAGTACACTGACAGTGATCACACTGAGGTGGAGGATCTTTCTTCAAGATAAATGCATGGGGTTAAGCAAGTATGACCGATGCGAGCACGATACAACACTATTCCGTCCTTCCTACACTGCCTATAGGAGGTCTGGCTTGACAGTATGAAGCTTGTTCGCAACCACACCGTTCCACTCATCTTGCCAAGCCGAAAAGATAAATTGATTAATAAATACTATGTTTAAAATCAGTATAAGGTACACCACCTCTGGCATGAGGCAAATCCAAAGCAGACTTGGCAGCTGAATCTGCCTTTTTATTACCCCTGATGCCAACATGGCTGGGCACCCAACAAAATACAATATCTTAATTGGCAATGGATCAAAAGACGCATTTCCGTATCACCATCCCAATTAAGGGATGACCCGGTTTCATATTTCGTAAAGCTTGGAGACACGAACGTCAATCTATGAAAATAATACATTTGGATGCAATATAATCATTTATTTCTTCCAAGGCTTTAGTGACTACCCAAACTTCAGCACTAAAGATTGATGCCGAGTTAGGCAATCTCATGGACATTATTATATCTGATGGAAACACTGTAATACAAGCCACACAATTCCCATCCCGTGATCCGTCTGTATTTATCTTGAATTTCCATGAAACATTGTTTATATACAACAACATCTGTACACTCTTTCTTCAGATGCGCAAGATCAAACACAATTTTATCTTTCTGGCATACTGCAGAGAAAACTTCGCACGTCTAGCACCAAACAAGGTTCGTGTGCATCAACGTACAAGCTCTCTACAGGAGATGCACACAGACAAAGCCTAAGTCCCTGGTTGTGTGTAGGATCTAGCATCTTGATGTAAGACTTGCGTGTTGACCCATACACAATGCATCCATAGTTTTGATCTAAATAAAGATGCATACAGAGCATAACCTTTCGGTCTTCTCCCCATTCCGTATTATCTTTAACTTAAAATATTTAGAGCTTTTTAACATATTTAAGATGGGGTAAAAAAAAGATAGCTTCCTGTCAAATATAACCCACAGAAATTATGTCTCCTCCACAAATGGAATCGAATTATTCTCCAAAAACACAACTGTGGATTTAAGTGGAGCTCTCTTTTCTGGCTGGCAGATATGCATACAAACAGTCTTTGACTTTGATAACCTAAAGCCATTGTCAGTTTCCCATTGCTGCAGTTATTCAAACAAAGGTCATATTGGACGATCTGTAGTAAACCTGAAAATCATCGACATATAACAAGCAATCAACACTAGGTTTTTAACACTGGGCTATGATGTTAATTTTCATAGAAAACAAAGTTACAGACAGAATACTACCTTCTGATACACCAATCTCATGTGGGTGAATGTCAGACAAAGTCGACCCCACCCGCATTTTAAAAAGATCTATCTTTTAAAAATTAAGAAATAAAACAGGAAGTCAACATCTAAGGCCCATGCCATGGAGGTCATTTAAAATCCCATACCTCCACGTGGTATCGTAAGCTTTCTCCAAATACCCCCCCACACACACACACTGAAACCAAATGCTGGTTATGGATGAAAGCCTCCCTAGAAAACGTTTCAAATCTAACAAGATAATCAACCGTGCTTCGTCTAGATCTGAACCCACAATGCACGTTAGTAAGCTGAAGCCGACGAGAAATTACATATTTGGCAACAGAAATGTTTTTGAATCTTTTAAATTCCACCCAGAATTAATTTTAAAGTTTTTAAAACACTTTAATTTATATACAAAGTTTTAAAATATACTTACCTTGATATTTGTATAACATTGTACGTTTCCCCACAGGTCTTTACACTGTTTTATTTTTATTTTTGTATTATTACTTCTTTTTCTTTTTTTCTTTTTTTACATAATTGTATAAATAATATTTCCTTACTTACCTTTTCTGGCACCCAATAGCCGATGTGTATTTTTGTGTTGGGGTATCGTTAAACATTCATTCGATTTCAAGTAAATCTTTGGAATTGGGATTGGAATTTTCAGAGGAAAACCGCTACATCAAGGGATCTTTTATATGCACTATCACACAGACAGGATAGCACATACCACGGCATTTGATATACCAGTCGTGGTGCATTGGCCGGGACGAGAAATAGCCTAATGGGGCCACCTACGGAGATCGATCCCAAATCGACCACTGGGCTACGTCCCGCCCCTTTATTGATAAAAGATCTGTTGTAATGACGAATGAATAAATTATATAGGCTTCTAATAAAGTAAATCCTTTAATAAATTAACTACTGATGGGTATTCAATTGAACAGGGCTTACTTTTTCTTTAGAATTAAAATATACTTACCTTGATATTTATATTGTATTGTACTTTTCCACACAGCTCTTTACACCGTGGTTTTACACAACTGTATAAATAATATTTTCATATACTTACCTTGATATTTATATTGTATTGTACTTTTCCACACAGCTCTTTACACCGTGGTTTTACACAACTGTATAAATAATATTTTCATCTACTTACCTTGATATTTATATTGTATTGTACTTTTCCACACAGCTCTTTACACCGTGGTTTTACACAACTGTATAAATAATATTTTCATCTACTTACCTTGATATTTATATTGTATTGTACTTTTCCACACAGCTCTTTACACCGTGGTTTTACACAACTGTATAAATAATATTTTCATCTACTTACCTTGATATTTATATTGTATTGTACTTTTCCACACAGCTCTTTACACCGTGGTTTTACACAACTGTATAAATAATATTTTCATATACTTACCTTGATATTTATATTGTATTGTACTTTTCCACACAGCTCTTTACACCGTGGTTTTACACAACTGTATAAATAATATTTTCATATACTAGTACTTACCTTTTACGACACCCAGTAGCCGATATGGGTTTATTTTTGTGCTGGATGTCGTTAAAGGGACATTCCTGAGTTTGCTGCACTTTTTAACATGTTATCGACTAACAGAGACTTTCTAACGATTGTAATTATATATCAAATATATTTTTCTGCATAACATATTAGTGGCTATATATTAAACGTGTTTATGATGGTTCTAATATTTGCACTTGGTTAAATTTCATCTTATTTCCTAAAATATTGTTTTTTCGTACGTACGAAATTATTTGAAGACAAAATCCAGTTGGGGGTCTTACAAATATTAAGACGACCAGAAACACATTGAATATACAGAAACTGATATTCTAAACAAGAAAATATATTTAATATGTAAGTTTAATCGTAGAAATATTTTATTAGTCGGAAACATCTTACACTGCAGCAAACTCAGGAATGTCCCTTTAAACATTCATTCATTTCATTTGTACGAATGGCCTTACACCTACCCACAGAGTTGTCAAAATCGCTCTTTGTGAAACCCATATCAGGATGCGAACCCAGTATCTACCAGCCTCAAATCTTGAATTTATCCAATGAGAATTTAAGACAAAGTGCCGAAAATGGTGAATTATAGAAGCAAAACGCAACATCTCAGGACGTAGACGTCTAGGATTCTTTACATCTTATTACAAGGACTGTAAGAACGTTTTTGTATGTTACATATGGACACCAACTCTTTACACTGTGATTTTACCAATCTAATTAAAGGGACATTCCTGAGTTTGCAATGTTTAAGATGTTATCGACCAACAGACTTTTTAACGATTGTAATTATATGTCAGATATATTTCTCTGCATAACATATTAGTGGCTCTATATTAAACGTGTTTCTGATCGTTCTAATATTTGTACTGGGTTAAATTTCGTTTTATTTCCTAAAATATATTTTTTCGTACGTACGAAATTATTTGAAGACGAAATCCAGTTTGGGCTTCTTACAAACATTAAGACGACCAGAAACACATTGAATATACAGACACTGATATTTTAAACAAGAAAATATATTTAACATGTAAGTTTAATTGTAGAAATATTTTATCAGTCGGAAACATCTTACAATGCAGCAAACTCAGGAATGTCCCTTTAAAATTAGCTCCACTATTACATGTGGATCTAACAGCAGCCCGTTGGAGCTCACGTCCAGTTGACCTTTCATTCGACCAATCAAAATATTACTTGCAAAATCATTCCAGTGATTTGAAAAGAATTTGAAAACATTCGGGATTATGCCGAGGGTATACGAAATGATTCGGGTGAATTACGAAGTATGCCGGAAACTAATTTCAATATAAAATTTTATATAAAATTCGTTTCAAGACGGAAAAAAACCCCGTGATGGTATAGCCATAAAATATGTTTATACTAGTATACAATCCAGAGTTTATTACTGCACTTTCCGCCCGTTTCTTTTCAATGTTGAAATAGACCAACAAGTTCGCCTATTGCATAAATAGTCTCGCCCGATATTTTTAGAATTTGTATGCTCCCGAATAACGCTATAAAAGGCGAAGTGTAATTGGTCGATATTCAAATTGTTATTTACAGATGAAATGTCACATGGACATGGGTGTCCACGAAATGCTGTCAGATCTACTGGTAGACCCCAGTAGAGCTAATTTTAATTAGATTGTGATTTTACATAATTGTATAAATAATATTTCCATATACTTACCTTTTTATGACATCCAATAGCCGATGTGTAGTTTAAAACAGTCATTCATTCATTCATTCAATGTATTGCACTGATTTTAAATCAGCAGCGAAAAATGGGTTTACATTCGAACACTGATAAATATTGAATCACCCAGTCATTTGCAAAAAGAATAAAAAATAAAATAGCAATATATCTATTTGGTAAGATGAATGTCTTCCTTATTATGGCAAAGTGACCAGATGTCCATATTATTTTGTAATAATAGTCTATGACATATGCAAAGGTAATGACGTCTTTACTGTTATCCACAACGCAGCCAGGGCCTTTTGTGGTCGACACTAACACACATGTTGATATACCTAGGTATAATGAATGACCACTTGAACCAAGCGTTGTGTATTTTGGTAAATAAATACAAACAACACGTTTGCTATTTGTTTGTGACAAAAAATTTGTCAGGGAAACGAACTTGATATTACAAATAAAACATGTTAAATCACATCCCAGACGTGCTCGATGAGATTCAAGTCGGGCAACCTTATAGGCCACCTCATGACATTGATGCCCGCGTTCCTCAGGTCATCCTTTGTCAAGATGGCCGTGTAGGGTCTGGCCTTGTCGTGCTTAAAGACCAGGCCTGGACCGTGAGCTGCCATGAAGGGCATAAGTTCCTGGCTAGCACCAGGTCGCGGTATGCAGCAACGTTGAGATTGCCACAGATCACAAGAAGTCGAGAATGGCCATTCCCACTGGAAGCACCCCAAACCATTACGCTTCCGCCTGCGAATCTGAGCATGACGTTCACCACTTCAAACGCTATGCCTGCCATCGGCAAATCGCAGTTTGAATCTTGATTCATCGCTAAACATCGCAAGTGCTGATTTGCCCGCAGTTGACGTTGACGTCGGTGTAATTGGGTCAGACATAAATAGGCGCTGTGCGTGGAGGTGAGCGGTTCGCAGCCGATATATATATATATATATATATATATATATATATATATATATACATATACATATATATATATACACACACACATAGAGAGGAGAGAGAGAGAGAGAGAGAGAGAGAGAGAGAGAGAGAGAGAGAGAGAGAGAGAGAGAGAGAGAGAGAGAGAGAGAGAGAGAGATACACACACATATACATACATGAGAGAGAGAGAGAGAGAGAGAGAGAGAGAGAGAGAGAGAGAGAGAGAGAGAGAATAGTGGAAATACCTGTTTCAGATTTACCAATTTGTATGAAGTGTCTGTGCTACCTATCTAGTCAATATTATCTTGACACAGTACATTGTGTATTTAATTCAGACAAAAGTCACATATACGAGTATCTGCATGTTGGCCAATACTATACTGTCCATAGCACCATTTTTACCCTTGTGACATATTATCCAGTCGCCATTAGGTGGTAAGTGCTGTGGGTTTCCACAGGCTGTGCTCTCATCTTTATTTGGCCTGACAGAAGATCATGTAATGTGTTTTGTGGTACATTAAACTGGCAAGCTGCTGTCCTTTCTGATATTTCTTTAGCAGATACAGCCCGTACAGCATTTTGCATGCCGGTTTCTTTTCATTTTAACACTTTTAAACCAATACGCCTCCTTTTCAAAATTGATTTCCCTTTCTGACATTTCTTTAGCAGATAATGCCGGTTTCTTTCCATTTAAATACTTTTAAAAATAGATTTTCGTTTTACTCTTGCCAATTAGTTACTTTAGTAAAAGGAGAAAAGAATTCATATACCCATATGCATTTTTATGATAGTCCGACTTATGGTAAAGGACCACACAGATAATGAGAGGAAAGCGACTTATGCCACGCAGTCCTTAACCATATAACGGTACATTAGACTGGGAATGAATGAATGTTTAACGACACCCCAGCACGAAAAATACATCGGCTATTGGGTGTCAAACTATAGTAATGCAAACAAATAAAGTGATGATCAACATCAATATAAAAATTTAAGATTTAAATAAAAACTGTAAAGAACTGTGTAAAAATACAAATATCACAGATAGATACTGACTTTACTCAAAATTTCAATTGTATCTCGAAGAAAACAAGGGGATTTGTGCTGTATTAGCCATTCTCAAAGAGAATGTTACACCCCTGCACCACGGTGAGGTGTGAAGTTGGTCAATTTTATTAATATTACATCTTTCAACATTTTCTTAGAGTGGTTATAATATTTAACAATAAGGACTTTTGGTACATCAGTATGCTATATGAATATTATTTTTAAATTGTACATGTATCAATGCAAACTTTTGGTATTTAATAGTGACCAACTTTATTCGGCATACTGTGGTGAAGTTGGCCAGATTTCATATTTATGTGTGAAAAATAATAACACATTAACTGTGTGACTTTACTCGTTTATTTGTTAGTGATAAAAATAACAAATTTAACATTTGAAACCATGCACTTAAGCTTGTATTCCAGACTTTGATTTATTGCAAACCTATAAACACTACATTTTTTGAAAAATGTATGGAATTGCTGCTTTCTGACTTGTGGGTCTGGCAGAATGTGCACAATGTCACACACAGGAACAATGTCCACATCATTTTCTGCTGACAAAAATGTGTTTTCAAGTTTTGTTGATTTTTCGGAAGAACTGAATTTCCCAGCATGGACTACATTCAGATTGCACTTCGTCTATGGCGATATCCACAACCTCTTTGTTGTATTTCCTGTAATGTCGCCCAGAAGGCTTTGATGTATAGTTTCTTGGCATTTCATGGGTTCAGTATATAGAAAATAACAAGAAAGTATATTTAAGTAATATAATAAAATAATAGAATGCAGGTGTTTAAAATACATAGAAGTATTCTTGAAATACCACTAAAAATTACTTTTATTTTGATATTGGAAAATATAGCTTTGGACGTAGTTATAACACTTTTGTATTTCAATTTGATAAGCAAAAATAATATTGGGATGAAGTTGGCCACTGAGTTACATGAGATTAGCATTAAATGAATGAACACACTAGACCCCAAAATGTGTACTTATAGTATTTATATGAGTAGTGTATATAGAGGATTCGTTACGAGTATTTTTAATATTGAAAATATCAACCGAATCTGTTAATCGGCATTTGTCGAGGCTCTGCCGAGACAAATACCGATTAACTAGACGAGGTTGATATTTTAAATATTAAAAACACGAGTGGCGAATTCTATTTATCCTATAACACTTGTAAAATAACAGTTTAATTCGATATTCAGTAAATCACAGTATAAAGTCGCCTCCATCGGCAATCACGATTAGTACAAATGAGTATGACATCACGCTTTTTAACTAAATCTTATGGAAACGTTACGCTCAAGTACACAGGTCTTGTTGGCTTGTAAACAAATGACCCATTCACAGCAACTAGAGACCATGCAAATTTGCATATACATTTAAATTTGCATACAATTATTTACCGGGTTAATACACTAAATGATCATATGAGTTTATGACATGAATATCGAGGGTAAGTTATACGATAAATACTTGTACTTTGTATAAATATTTGGGTGAAAATGTAGTCAAATGTTCAGTGACAAAACACAAAAAGAAAGTTACTTGCAATAAATGGATTCTGTTGAAACTCCCACTCTGGAAACTTATTAGATAAGAGTGACATGGATCAAGAATAATATTTTTTGAAGCGACCAACTTCACACAAGGAATGCCAACTTCACCCCGATCTACGGTAATTAAAATGTGTTGAATGAGTGATTGAATGAAAAAAGAAAAAGAAAGAAATGTTTTATTTAACGACGCACTCAACACATTACGGTTATATGGCGTCAAACATATGGTTAAGGACCACACAGATTTTGAGAGGAAACCCGCTGTCGCCACTACATGGGCTACTCTTTCCGATTAGCAGCAAGGGATCTTTTATTTGCGCTTTCCACAGGCAGGATAGCACAAACCATGGCCTTTGTTGAACCAGTTATGGATCACTGGTCGGTGCAAGTGGTTTACACCTACCCATTGAGCCTTGCGGAGCACTCACTCGGGGTTTGGAGTCGGTATCTAGAATAAAAATCCCATGCCTCGACTGGGATCCGAACCCAGTACCTACCAGCCTGTAGACCGATGGCCACCGACGCCGGTATGAATGAATGAATGAATGAATGAATGAATGAATGTTTTAACAACATCCAAGCACACAAAATACATCGGCTATTAGCTGTCAAACTATAGTAAATACACAAATTAAATGATGAACAACATTATGAGGTAATACAGTGTGTTGAGTGCATCCTGTGGTCCTTAACCACATATAACCGTAAATAAAATATGTTGAGTGCGTCGTTAAATAAAACATTTCCTTCCTTCCTTGAGCCCCTCCCCCTCCCTCCCCCAACCAAACCCATTGCACTATCTCATCATCTGACGTTCCGTGGCGTGGCCACAGTAATTAATATCCTCATTCATATAACAGGAAGATCCCCGAAAGTTCCAAACTGTATTCTTTGAATAATATGATATGCTTGAAAACACTTGTATTTAAATTCCCCGTGATAATGTACAGGTTGGATTTTATTAAAAATAATATTGCATGTTCATTATTAATTTGAGACACTAAATGTTTTTATTTTTATTTCAGGTAAGTGCTGCGTGGTAAAGTAAAACAATATGCTGTCCAGCTTGTTCGTCGAAAACTCGCATGGTAAGGTAAAACGACACAATCAAATACATCAACGTAAGTCTACACACAATATTGCTACCACAACCACGTCTTTTAATACATAACCGAATATGGGTGTGGGCAATTTGTGGTATGCTTCCATGAAAATTGTTTCAGCACACCTCTCGTGGACACAAGCTCCGACGTAACCATAACTATGTTCAAGATCGGCAAACCAATACAATTTAAGCAATGATCTGTCTCGCCTGCAAGAACTTTGAGGACGATGGTTTGTTTTAACTCTCGCGAAAGCAATGTCACGAATCAACGAACTAGGTACGAATCAACCATTCGACCTAGCCATACATCCAGTCTTTAACATAATGGATTTATTTCATTTTAGCTAAGGTTATGAAATATGTTGGTCGACTAGGTGCTTCAAAACAATATGGTAATATTCATTAATGCCTGTATTAGTTGTCTCTCTCTCTCTCTCTCTCTCTCTCTCTCTCTCTCTCTCTCTCTCTCTCTCTCTCTCTCTCTCTCTCTCTCTCTCTCTCTCACACACACACACACACACTGTGGATGCTGATAATAGACTATGTTTATTGAATACAAATAAGGATATAACGCGTGTCATCTGTCGTGCATAAAAATTTCATGTTTTGGACTTCTCCAAAACTACCCTACCACTTCCAAGCTCATTTTTATGAAGCTTCCCATGCAGGTGTGGATCTAGGATTTTAATAAGGTTGGGGATGCGTTATATACCTCATTGAGCAACTCAAGGCGGTTAAACACATTCCGGAACCTACCGAGTTTTCTTGAAGATAAAACTGTAGCCTCTGTATGGCGTTGTAACGTTTTTCTTGGAATATTAAACTCAAGGAATGCCTGTCTAAAGGGAGCACCCGATTTAATTGCATTGCGTGCTATATTTATGGCATCTTGTCCATGAACACTATGGTTTGTCTTTCGTCTATAATGTCGAACCATTATCAGTGCAACAACCAAAATCATATTTGAAAACATCATCACAGATGATCCCTCCTTTTTGTGGCTAGTTCCGCTAGTGTTGTGCACAGTCCACAATCTTCCAGTAACATTAAAACATAAAACCACTCACACAATGACTGCCAAAAAGGCGCGAACAAAATGGTTTTCATATGCAAAGATTAGCGGTGGAACATTAAGCATTTCGCTCCAAATATAGTCACAAAGCTTATATAAAAAAGTGGTTCAACGGTTTAAAAGTTGAAACACGTTTATGCTTTCCTGATGCCAGGAAATTGATGGAATAACTACGGCTGTTACGTTCTCTACCAGAATCGTGTCAGTAAACACAGATATAACATGGCACTATGATCAAAGTAAATATAAAAGGTTTTCAGATATTCAAAAGGCTTAAAAATAGACTCCTAAAGCAGTTCAGCGACAACAAGTAGCTGTCAAGAAAATCTAAGATGATGTTAGGAACAGAAAATTAAACACAGTTCAGCCGATGTATTTTTCGTGTTGGGGTGTCGTGAAACATTCATTTAAGAAAGTTCAAGTGTCTTTGGATCCTGTACCAGGTCCTAGTGTCCCTCCGACAGAAAAGGGCACTAAAAGCAATAAAGATAGATCGTAGGGATTAGATAAAGAAGATTAATCAGAAATCTGTCCCGATTAGTAATAATTTTGATCCTTTGTCGATGGAAGTTTGTGATAACTTGGATGATTCCTCTCATACCGTAGTATGTATATTCCTGTCTGCGAGAAAGTGCATATAAAAGGTTCTTTGCTGCTAATGAAAAACTGGAGCAGATTTCCTCTCAAGACTGTCAGCAGTAACCAACTAGCCGACGATTAATAAACCAGTGTGCTCCAGTGGTGTCGTTGAACATAACACATTTATAACTTTAAGATGTAGTTTTGAATAATGGCAGATCATAATCATCAAGCACATTACAATATTTTAAATGTTTTATATTGGTGTAGTACTGGCGACTAGATTAACTCATATTATCGCCAACTTTCTCTAAAATAACTTCCTTTTGAGGGCTAAATACATTTAGTGTTCGATAACATTGCATGTCGACTGTTGAATTTGTTTCCCGTTGTCTCAGACCCAGTAGTCTGTTTCGTTCATGTTGCAGTGCCGTCAAACATTCATTCTATTCACGCATGGGATCATGGATTATTTGTTAAGTTCCGCTAGGTCGAATGCTCTTAAATCCAATTTGAGAGGTGTGAGTAGCCGGCATACCGGAGCCCGTTCCTGTGCACCTGATTATCGCTGCACATCATTCTAAGCAAATTTGTGGGTGTTTGCACTGAAAGTTTATGTATTTATAATGCAGTCACTTCCGCGACTGTCCACATATCAATCGAATCTATACATTCCATGCTGGGTGCTGCGGCACTAACACCAGTCAGATGTAATACAGCTGTTGTAAACATACATACATACCTTTAGTTTTGTTTAATGACACATTAAGAACACATTGGATTATTAATCTTTGGCTATTGGGTGAAACATTTGATAATTTTGACATGTAGTATTCAACGGAAACCCACTACATTTGTTCACCAGCAGCAGAGAATCTTTTAGATGTTGTTTCCCCACAGATTTGAAAACACATATCATAGCCTCACGGAAAAAAATGTCTATGCACAAACTTAATGAATACACAATTGAATCTACTTGAAGTTTAGTCGTGAAACTTTCACAAAATGATTGGGTAACCATTCCCTTCGATATTCCAGAGGTGCTTAATGTTAAGACGACAGGACAGGTCGATCGTAGTTTTGTCAAATAGATGATAAATGTATGGCAAACAAACGGTTTTGATTTATTAAAAAATATAAGTATTTCTATTATTTTAATGATGCACAGGAACTGTTTTCCGTGGGTATATAATGCAACGAGGGAGAATGTACATCGCAGGCAAAATAGCACACACACACACACACACACACACACACACACACACACACACACACACACACACACACACACACGTGACTTGTAACCCAAAGACCGTTGTTTGTAATGTCCTGTATGTGGGGATATGGGAAATAAACGATCTCGTGCAACAAATGGGAAATGTAGCGGGTTTTTTCTCTCCAGAATTATCAACTGTTTCACATGCTAAAGCCAGTGAAATCTTTAACCAATTGCTACACTCTATTACTGGTGTTGTTAAAACAAATGGGCTTTACATTTCGTGTCCATCTTGCAAACAACTGACATACGAAAATATAGTAGCCAAGAGACCTAATTGTGTAAAACTTGTTTATATACTGGTTCAAATGGAAAATCGTCAAATCCCTGATCTTGACTTTTTCTTAAAGTGAATCTCTTGCACGTGTGATGGTGGTGTAGTTACTCTGTGTACACTATGATGACAACATATTGACTCCAAAGTTGGTTAATGCATATTAAATTGTGTAATGCTGTCCAGTTTGTAAGTGATGATCTTGCACACGTGCTGATGGTGTAATTAGCATGCGTCCACGATGATGACAACATATTGACTCTAAAAACGGTTAACACAACGAAACATCGAAATTCAAACAAGAAGTTTCTTTGCAATGCAGACAGACGCAACGATTATTAAGACGTTCAAACTGACTTTATTGACTACAGGTGCTGCCCGTTGGGACTATTAAGAACGACCCGTTTTCACGAGGCACTCGTTCACCTTGCTCGTATAATATAATCACATGTATCACTTTTCCATTGTCTCGTGGGTTTGGTACTCCGATGCATGTCAGCTATATGTGTTCCTAAATAATTGCTATTCCTTTCAGTATACAAACGGAAGTTCGTTTGATTTTTCTCCCGTTCATATCTCGATAAGCTTAACAAAATTAGGTCACACCCACCACTTTACTGCAACCAAAGGCGAGCAATTTCAGGACATTGTATGTGGGACATATCATTGAAGAACCTTTCCCAAGTGTGTTGATATTGTAACACGTGTCCAACCAATACAGCTTTTAAACAAATGTTAGAATCCAGTCGAATGATTGAATATTTAACGACACCTCATCAAATCGGCTATTAGTAAGTACATGAATATGATTATTTAAATTACAAATACAAAATATATAATTAAATAAAACCACAGTGTAAAGAGCAGTGAGAAAAAGGAAAATGCAAGACAAAAATCAAGGTATGTATATTTTAAAACTTTGTATTGAAATAAACATATTTGAACATTTTACCATCTGTATATTTAATGTGGTTGTTGTCGTCCTAATGTTAGAAGGAAGGAAGGAAATGGTTTATTTAACGACACACTCAACACATTTTATTTAAGGTTATGTGGCGTCTGACATTTGGTTAAGGATCACACAGATATTGAGGGAGGAATCCCGTTGTCGCCACTTCATGAACTAGTCTTTTCGATTACAGGAAGGGATCTTTAAAATGCACCATCCCATAGACAGGATATCACATACTACGGTCTTTGATGTACCAGTCGTGATGCACTGGCTGGAGCGAGAAATAGCCCAATGGGCCCTCTGACGGGGATCGATCCCAAACTGATGTACAAACATGCCCCTTTAAGAGTCATAACTAATTTCTTAATGAAGTTTTATGTAAAATTACATCCTAGTGACCAAGCAATGACACAACCAAAAAGTTAAATAAACTTTAATAACTGAAATAATATGGGACAATATATATTTCATATTGCCTTTTGTTCTACCCATAATGCACACCCACGAATACACCACCCTACAGTACTGCGAGAGTGGATACCAAACCTCAAATGTATTAGTCCTACTCATAATGCACACTAACAAATACACCACCCTACAGTACTACGAGAGTGGATACCAAACCTCTAATGCACAGAGCTAAGACTGCCGGGAAGCGACTATGACGTCGCTTCCACAATATGACGTTATGACTTGGTCACATGACTACACATAATGAAAAAGAAAGCACTTTAAAATATATTTATAGGTGTAACGTGTTCATTAAAATTATACTGTTGAAACGTATGAAATTTAATTTCCATCCGACACCAAAACTAAAGTGCCAATAGGAGACAAATGGTTAATCAGAGAAGTAAGTTTGTTAATCTAGATTTCAAACATGTTTCTTAGTTATGAAAAAAACATTAGTTAATCAAAGTTCTCTCATATACGTTTGATAGAATAATGTTGAATTGATTCTGTTAAGTTGGCATCTTTGATTTCTATCAATGTCCCACACCAAAACTAATTAAACTTCACTAAGTTCCTAATGTGAATGACATAAAAGGAATACAGGGGCAAAGATTCAATTTGCATCAGACACCAAACAAAACTAGTATTTTGAAATATGCCCTATTAACCAAATGTGTTTACTCAGAAGAACAAATACAGCTAAGCGCCCTTCTTGTTTTGACATTTTAAAGAGATGTGGGATTTTATTCAACATGTTAATATAATATACTTACCTGTGATATTTAAATTTTTATACAGCGCTTTACACCGCTTTAGTTTAAAGAGATCATCCTGAGTTTTTTGCATTCTAATATGTTTCCAACGAATAAAATCTTTTAACGTCTAAAATTACACATTAAATGTGTTTTCTTGTTTAAAAATATCAGTATCAGTATTTTCAATTAGTTTCTGATCGACTTAATATTTGTAACTGGATTTGGTCTCTAAATAATTTCGTACGTACACAAAAACCATATACACGTACACGGAAATGAAGTGAAGTCTGAGCTAGTACAAACACCAGGAGGATGAGACATATTTGTCAACAGAAATGTTTTGGAATCTCTTAAATTCCACCCAGAATTAATTTGAAAGTTTTTGTAACATTAATTTCTATACAAAGTGTTACGGTATACTTACCTTGATATTTGTATTGTATTATACTCACCCCTCAACTCCTTGCACTGTGGTTTGACATAATTATATAAATACTATTTGCACATGCTTTCCTTTTGTGACACCCAATAGATGATATGTATTTTTGTGCTGGGGTGTCGTTAAATATTCACTAATGAATATCAGAAACACATGTAATATACATCCACTAAAAGTTTATATAAAAAATAAATTTTAATATACAATTGTACCACGCTTTGGTGTCGGTTCCTTTGATCTTACCCAGGTCAGGTGAGGTCATATGTTTTAACGTACACATTCAGAACAAGCTTGTCATGGGCGCAGGTGTCAACATTCACTGGCTGCTCCGTCCAGGTTAGGAACATTTTACCCGTGGTGTATCCCATAGTTATAGAACGGACTAAATTATAGCGATTGGTGAATGGCTGAAGAAAGTTATTCCCACAAGTGCACAATCACTAACATTAGTAATAAAGATACAATATAATTTTGTAGAAATAAATAATTATTTTCCAAAAAACAAACAACAAAATTAAATATAATCAAATAGTTTCGCTTCATTATTCATTACATTACTAATCTGATCAGCAGTTAAAAGAGGCACCTCCAGTATTGAGGGAATTACGCGGTAGCGTTAAAAAGGGCGCCTACAGCAAGGGTTAAAGTTTGTTTTGTTTACTGATACCACTAGAGCACATTGATTTCTTAATCATCGACTACTGGATGTCAAACATTTGGTAATTTTGACATATAGTCTTAGAGAGAAAACCCGTACATTTTCTTTTCATCAGAAGCAAGGGATCTTTTATGTAAACCGCCCCAGAAACAGAATAGCACATAGCACGGCCTTTGATATACTAGTCGTAGTGCATTGGCTAAAACGAGAAATAGCCTAATGGGCCCCCCGACGGGGATCGATCCTAGAACGACCGCGCGTCTCCACTGAGCTACGACCCACGTTTCCCTGTTCAAAAGGCTTAAAAGGTATTTTAACATCCGAATTACTAACTTTCCTGCACACGTTTTAAAAAACAAAAAACAAACAAACAACCCAAAACCATGGGCGTACGACCTGGGGGGGGGGGGGGGGGGGCAATTGCCCCCCCCCCCCCCCCAAATTCGGGCAGAACAGTGGGAAAACTTCGGGCAGTTTTTATCTGGGTAAAATTTCGGGCAAATCAACCCCTCCAGCCCCCCTAAATCAAAGAGTCCCCATACGCCAAAACAAACCCACAACGCTGATGAAACTGAATATTTATGATCTATCGCAAACGGATAAACTTCAAAATTTATACCAAAACTTGCAAATACACATATTGACATAAGCAGGCACAAATTTTCTTTCCAGTTTTTTTTTTAAGGAAGTAACTTGTCAATAAGTACATGTATATACCAGTACACATTGGTGTTGGTAGTTGAATCGTCAGCAGTAGTATCGTGATGCACCGAGACAACCCTAGTTCACATCGTTTGTTCGGTTCATATAAGAATTGTTTGTCTTTTTTTGGGTTAATTTATCGATCTATAACAGTCACGATTTTATACAGACATATTTTTAGGTCGGCTGAAGAAGATCGAACGTTTGGTCCTGATCAGCAATATGTATGAAACTGGCTGATATCGGTGATGATGATATGGAGATTTCATCTCCAGATCATTGCCAATCACAAAGACCACCAACAAAGCCAAAGATAAAACCCATACTTTCTCCCGATAGAAAATAAAGGTACCCAGTGAAACGCATTGTGTCTTCAGGAAACCTCCATGAAGGATACTGACAGTATTAACATCAGAAAATTCAATATCTACCATAAATGACAAGAAACTGAAAATGGAGCAAAGGCTTGTAAAGTTATCAGACAAGAGTAAGAAATCATCTTGGAGAACATATGTCTCCAAGTTGACTTCTCAAACATCCGTGAAATCTGTCTGCAATAGGATACGTAAAATCAAGGGGAAAGAATCCAATAATATAGTTCGCCATTTGTCTGTCAGGCGTGGCTTAAATATAGTTCGGTTCATCGAAATATGAACGCAACAAAGTAAGCACCTCTCGACCAATCAGCTTGCCGTAAAGTGTATAGACGCAAAGACCGTTTTATTATTATTATTTGATTCCGTGTTTATTATGGACATATATTCAAGTACGCACGCACGCACACACACATAACTTCGCTGTCACAGTCTAAACCCCTGCAGAATTTAATGATATTAAATACTGGGTACTGTGGCCACATTGGAAGATCATTAGAACAAGAACAAGGTGAAAACTATTTTTTTGTTTATAACCCTATATAGCGATTCATTAAAGGGACATTCCTGAGTTTGCTGCAATTTTTAAGATGTTATCGACTAACAGAAACTTTTTAACGATTGTAATTACATATCAAATATATTTTTCTGCATAATATATTAGTCTAAGTGGCTGTATATTAAACATGTTTCTGGTCGTTCTAATATTTGTACTAGGTTAAATTAAATTTTATTTCCTAAAATATTTTTTGAAGACAAAATCCAATTTGGGCTTCTTACAAATATTAAGACGACCAGAAACACATTGAATATACAGACACGAATATTCTAAACAAGAAAATATATTTTATATGCAAGTTTAATCGTAGAAATATTTTATTAGTCGGAAACATCTTACAATGCAGCAAACTCGGAAATGTCCCTTTAATGTTCAACGTGAAACACACCCAGCACTGAATCTGTAGCTGGATCTGTTATAATTTCCTTCACTGCTTCATTTTGTGCTTTTTCTCGTTCCAATCAATGTACCATTACCATAACTGCTCAGAGGCTGTGGTATGTGCTTTTCTGTCTGTGGGAAAGTGCATATAAAAGATCCCTTTCTGCATTAGGAAAAATCTTTGACATCTAATAGCCGATGAGGTGTCAAAACCCCATCCTGCTGCAAGCGAATTTTCTTTCCATATAGTTTCTAGGGTAGGGTACCCCCTAAAAACTTCGCCCACCAAAATGCAGACAACTTTGCGCAATTTCCTGCACACGTGCCTGGTACTTTTTTGTGCTCGACTTGGGAGTCCTACAGTTTGTTTGTTTTGTCAATGAAATGAAAATTTCTACTGGGATGTATGCGGCTATTGGGGCTGATTGGATGCTAAGGCATTTCTCCTTCAGACAGCCTGCACCACCAGGGTGGATTCGTTTCTAGCATTATTCCTTGCCTCGTTTCATTTTAACTTATTTTCGTGCTTATATCCTATTAAGGTTGAATCACGCTGTCCTGGGCACACACCTAAGCTAAGAGAGAAGAGGGTGTAGTGATCTTACACCTACCCACTGAGTCGTTACAACTCGCTCTGGATGGGAACCGGCACCAGGCTGCGAACCCAGTACCTACCAGCCTTGTATCCGATGGCTTAACCACGATACCACCGAGGCCGGTTCCTTGGCTCCACGTCATTTTGCGGATTATTCTAGTTGACCTGTTCGGCGTCTCATAATAACGGCTGTTCTCGTTTTTGTCTCTACCTGCCCCCAGCCTGCCCTAGCAACTCTGGAAAATGGACTGCCCCACTCTAAGATGAAATATGAAACTGGGTCGGCTGCTACTACTCCTTTTAACACTTTACTTTGTTTTATATTGGTACCATCTCGTACCCTCTGGAGCTGGGCCCGTCCGCATTATACCCTAGTCTGATTCTCTCGTGTTCAGACGGATCCAGCTTTTCCGCATAGCACTTCCCCTTTCACAACAAGGTCACTCTAGGGGTTTTCTTGTGGGATGCAACCCATCTGGTCTCTACCGGTTGTGCATTTTAATGGTCTTAACGTGGCTAAACGTTGAGACCTTCGTTCAAAATTCTATATAAAACTTCCATCCCCCTCCCTGGCATTGCTAAATGATCTGACTCTCCCTTCATTCTATCTTTTTTATTTTTGGTATGTCCTTAAATGCTTAAAATTACAGATATATTAAGTAAATATTTTGGTTGGCCTGTTCATTCAAACATTCATTTTTACTAAATATTATTCCAAATTGTCCATAGTCCGCCATTAACGCCCCTTCCCTCCTACACCAAATAAGACTTGGCAGCTGAATCTGCCTTTTCATTACCCCTGATGCCAACATAGCTGGGCACCCAACAAAATAAAATGTCTTTATTGGCAATGGATAAAAAGACGCACTTCCGTAACACCATCCCAATTAAGGGATGGTCTAGCTTCATATTTCTCAAAAGCCTCCTGTCAAAAATAAACCCCAGAAATGTGGTCTCCTCCACAAATGGAATCGGATTTTTGTCCAGAAACAGCTGTGGTTCTAAAGGGTGACCTCTTTTCTAGCAGATATGCATACAGACTGTTTTTGACATTGAGAATCTAAAGTCATTGCCAACTGCCCATTGATGACGTTTATTCAAAGTTCAACTGACGTTCTATGATACTCAAAGTGGATGATCTGTGGCAAATCTGAAAATCATCGACATATAACGAGCAATCAACACCAGGTTTTAAACACTGGGCGATGCAGTTAATTTTCAAAGAAAATAAAGTTACATATAGGATACTACCTTGAGGTACACCCATCTCTTGTGGGTGAATTTCAGACAAAGTCGACCTCACGATATAAAAGCTTCCTTAAATGTACCACAATGCGATTCGGAAACTAGGTACTGCCTACATTATTTATATGTATGCCCCCTTCCTCCAAGGTCTATATTCTGTCCGTCCGGCCTGATTGAAAACATATGTCAAGTGTGAAATATATACAGACTACAGTTTGCACCTTGTTGCATTGTGTATTAATTGTATGTCTTATTAAGTATGTAATCAAATAAATGAGTTGTTAAAACTATATTTATAAATTGTTAAACACAAGAAAACAAAAACTTCAGAAAATATGTAACACTGAGTGTGCTCTTTTTTAGTCGTCTAAATTCTAGAAAGACCACTTAGATCAAACTATGCATGTGTTCGACGTTATATATGTAACCGAAAGTCAAATTGTAAATATTGTTTGCTATTATAATTATGCTATATTTTAAAAATTATTATTATTTCGTATTTCTTAAATCCAGTTAATCATGAGTATAATATAATTATTGATCAATTTAGGCAAATATGGAAGCAAAGAGTAGAGACACTATGTCATTAACTTTAATAATGGCATTATGCCAAATAAGATTTACCACTAGGTAGCGCTGCAGACATCCAGGGGGTGCTGTTTAATTGTAGTCCTGCAAACAGGGCCACCTAAATAGGGGGCGGGGGTGTGTGTTACCGGTATTGTTTCTATGAGCCTACATATAGGGCAAAGTGATATAAAATATTGTCGTGTCCATTGGGAGTCTCGGCAAATAGCTAATTTTACATTTACTACCTATTCAATATCTGTTTTCTTTGTGTACATATAAAAAACCCAAACCCCAGCATATACATGAAAAGTAACCCAAACCCCTGTATATTCACATCAATTCTGTTATTCAAACTGAAGAAATAATTAAAGTTAATTTTTTTGCAACAATTATTTATGGCGTTTCTCAATCAATCACCATAACAGTAGAGCCCAACTTGAGGTCGCGAAGACTGTCCACGTACGCGTAGTGGGTGTATAGCATCCGGTAATGAAGTGGCTGTAGGGTCCGTGGGCATAGCAGTCAGGGCGTCGAGTGAAGTAGCTGAAGAGAGACTATTTGTAACAGGGGTGGTACATTGTAGATATAGCGCCGAAGGGGCAATGAAACCCCTGTTCGGGTAAGGGGAGCATTTCGGACACGTCACTGGTAGTTGGGGTCTGTTATGTTGGGATAGCTGCAGACGGTAAATATAAGAATAAAGGAGCTTGCACATCCAGTCTGCAGGATATAGGGCCCCCTATGTAAGAATAAAGGAGGTTGCACATCCCAGCCTGCGGGGTATAGGACCCCCTATGTAAGGATAAAGGAGTTTGCACATCCCAGTCTGCAGGATGTAGCCCCCCCCCCCACAAGGTTTGTCCAGGAGGGTTGAGGGGGAAGAAACTGGATGTTCAGAAGTAGACAGTTCTACGGATGCATTTGTGTGCAACAATCACCAAGCCTAAACCAGTGAGTATTGGCCGCATATCCTCGGTGCATGTACTGGGAGTCCAGAGTAGAAAGCGGATAAAGTATGGCATTGAACGTAAAACCAAAGACCATTATGTCAATTTGGCGGGTCATGCGTTGCGAATGGTTCGGGCCATTAACCTGGGGTTGGAGGGGCTTTGAGAGTCAGATGTACGTGACACCCATCAAGGACAATATATTGTGGGGTAAAAATGTTTTAGTACTCGTGGAGCGACATTAAACTCGCACAAGGGTATGTTGACCATAGGAGAGCAAGTTATCTCAATAATTTGAGGGGGAAAAGTGACAGTGGCAGAAGAGGTTGGGTTACTGCTGTATTCGACTGTTCGGTTTAGGTGCATTATGAGTTGGCCCATGCAACCATGGACGTGTAACCTATAAGACGTGTGATAGATCGATAGTTGAGTCGAGCCCCAAGAATTACTTTCATTGTATTGAGTTCACCACAGTGTAACATCAGACAGACACAGGGATGTCTAGGCCTGTCAATGAGCGGATGCGGCAAACATCACACGTTGATGGATACAAATAAAATGTAGTTTTTTGTGTGATTCTGCATAGGTTTGTTTAAACCCCAAACATTTTATTTGTTTTAGAGGAAAGTAAAGTTTCTTGGTATAATAATTAATACAGACTGGATGGAAATGGGACCGGTTATATAGCTCGTGAAAAACAGGGAGGGCCATTTTTAAAACTTTTTACAAAGCAAATAACCCATTATGCGTTTTTGTGTTTTTAAATATGTGTACAATTTACACCAAAACATCTTACAAATATTATTTTTCATATATCTGACCCCAAAATATATAATAGGGTTCGACAGCAAAAAACACAGACCGGCCTCGGTGACGTCGTGGTTAGGCCATCGATTACAGGCTGGTAGGTAATGGGTTCGGATCCCAGTCGAGGCATGGGACTTTTAATCCAGATACCGACTCCAAACCCCGAGTGAGTGCTCCGCAAGGCTCAATGGGTAGGTGTAAACCACTTGCACCGACCAGTGATCCATAACTGGTTCAACAAAGGCCATGGTTTGTGCTATCCTGCTTGTGGGAAGCGCAAATAAAAGATCCCTTGCTACTAATCGGAAAGAGTAGCCCATGTCGTGGCGACAGCGGGTTTCCTCTAAAAATCTGTGTGGTCCTTAACCATGTGTCTGACGCCATATAACCGTAAATAAAATGTGTTCAGTGCGTCGTTAAATAAAACATTTCTTTCTTTTTTCAAAAAAACACATTTCTAGCTAGCACAGTCACCGAGATATGAATGTTAAAGTTACAATCTCTGGTTACCATATTATAACATCATGTACAAATATGAAATACAAGCTCAAATGCACTTTTAAAAAACTCGTGGTGTTCGATATGAACGGAGATCGTCAAAAGTATACGCTCGATTCGTCGCCTGTGCAGCCATTGCTCGGCAAAGCACAATCGACAGCCTGTTGTCACGTGCGTTTGCGGATTTCAAATTGTAGGGTTCGTCTCAAAAAATGAAATGAGAAATCTTGCGTTGTACGAAGAACGTTCTGTTGATAGGGTACTAGTCTTTCGATAAAACCGGTTTGATCGTGACAACGTATTATCGACAATCGTACCTTACTATTTCAGAATTAATATTTTATAAAGTGTTGGTAGAACTTTCAACTTTTAGTTTATATAACACATTGATCATGTATATTTCTTTTAATAAAATATACTAAAGTAAACATTGAACGTTTTCACTTCTTAATTTTACGTGTTAAAATCGACAAATTCAAATATTCTTTCGTTTAGAAATGGTAAAATTAGTTTGTTTTGTTTAGCGACATCAATGTCAGAGCATATTGATTTTTTAATCATCGGCTGTTGGATGTTAAACATTTGGTAATTTTTACATAAAATCTTAGAGAGAAAACGGGTATATGTGAAGGGGGAGGGTATTGGGGGTCGAAACACTTACCTGCCCAAGCTAAACAAAACTGAAATATATTTTCCAGGGGAACATGACCCCATATAAACTTCGCTCAACACAGTCTATAACCCCCAACCCCGGTAAAATCCCTGCACACGCGCCTTGGAAACCCGCTAAAAAAGTTTTTTTTTTTTTTTAGCAAGGGATCGTCTATATGCACCACCCCACAGACAGGATACCACATACCATGGCCTTTTATATACCAGTCATGGCGCACTGGCTGGAACGAGCCCGCCAATGGGGATCGACCCTAGACCGACCGCGCAATTACCCCCCCCCCCCCCCTTTTTTAGGTCTAAGTAATGAACAGAAATGACATATAGTCTTGATAACTGTTAACGTAAATCGAATACACCGCCCTCTTGCTCTCCCACTAGAGCCTTACATAATTACTGTAACGCGTATGCCAGCCAATGACCACTGTCAAAATTTAGGCAGCGGGACGTAGCCCAGTGGTAAAGCGCTCTCTTGATGCGAGATCGGTTTGGGATCGATCCCCGTCAGTGGGCCCATTGGGCTATTTCTCGCTCCAGCCATTGCACCACGACTGGTAAATCAAAGGCCGTGGTATGTGCTGTCCTGTCTATGGGATAGTGCATATAAAAGATCCCTTGCAGCTAATCGAAAAGAGTAGCCCATGAAGTGGCGACAGCGGGTTTCCTCCCTCAATATCTGTGTGATCCTTAACCATGCCCGACGCCATATAACCGTAAATAAAATGTGTTGAGCGCGTCGTTAAATAAACCATTTCCTTTTTATGGATATAAATATGTTTAGGAGATATGAGACGACCCCTTAATCAAGACAGTTAAATCTGTTCAAAACCACGCGAGGAACTCAGCGCCTGCGCAAATCACGTAAAGTCCCAGTTCTACTGGCGTCCCGCTAATTGAAGAAAAACAAAGCTGACCACTGCTTTGTAGTTGACCTAGATAATGTAGATAAGCGGGCATTGCCAACCTATAGTGATGTGGTGAACCGTATATGTACCAAACAGAACTGGGTCATCCATTCTAAATGCCTAAATAATAAAAATGTTCCAGGGACTGCAGCTTTAAATTGTGAAACATCCACAATCTTGAAAAATGGCCTCCAATGATCATTTCTAGCCATAAGGACAACTGTTACCTTTCCGTGACAACCTGCTCAAAAAATAAACCTCTTTTATGGCTCTGTTTGCAGGACTATTGGCACTCTATCTGAAAATATTCAGGGACACCAAGTACTATATGCTTGTAAAGTGTCATAATTCTATCACAAAGTGCACCATCTTTCATTCTTATCCGCCTCACTATAGGGGGTTGGGTGAGAAAAACGTGAACAGGCCTTGTCCGGGGTATAACGTCTTCATCAATTGATACAGGATAATCGGTACAAACATTGCATCCAAGTACAACTATTACTAGGTCAAGGTGACCTACTTTTCACGGATTACTGCACATTAAATGGACTATCTTGAGTTCGCTTCCATTTTGTCCTGGACAGATCTGGCGCAAATCAGAATTCGTGTCCAGGATGGACGTGCTTGAATCGGATATGGGCACGTTAATAGAGTTTTCCTTCCTTCCTTCACTTCCACTGTTAAACGTTTCCAAATACTGTAGGACTATCATGTACAACACCAATACCTTCGTTTAATTGGAGGTGGGAGGGGGTGTTGGCAGAAATTGTAAATATTACATTTAAATATATTCAGAGATTGGGTTCTGGCAATTACAGAGTAACTGACGCGACAGTGAGAAATACAAACTTGTTTGACAAAAATAATGGCAAAACAGTTTTTATTACCTTCATGTGATATTAATATTTTGGCACAGCTCTTTCCACTGTTTTAATTTAACTTTTGAATTTTCATAATGATGTTGACCATCGATTCATTCACATATATACCTGTTTGACACTCAATAACCGGTGTATTTTCAAGCTGGGGTGTCGACAAACGTTCATTCAACTGAAAATTAAAAAACCCTGTCATTAACACCTTAGAATACGACCTACTAGTTTTCTAGACTCTGAAACATTAGTGAAAGATAATTCTGTATTTGATAATTGATTTAACAAAAATGTAACTGATGTGGCAAATGACATCTGTTTGAATATGACGTACTATGATGTAATACACTGTTCATGCACTATCCATTCAGGGGCGGGATATAACCCAGTGGTAACTGATGTGGCAAATGACATCTGTTTAAATATGACGTACTATGGAGTAATACACTGTTCATGCACTATCCACATTCAGGGGCGGGATATAACCCAGTGGTAACTGATGTGGCAAATGACATCTGTTTAAATATGACGTACTATGGAGTAATACACTGTTCATGCACTATCCACATTCAGGGGCGGGATATAACCCAGTGGTAACTGATGTGGCAAATGACATCTGTTTAAATATGACGTACTATGGAGTAATACACTGTTCATGCACTATTCACATTCAAGAGGCGGGATATAATCCAGTGGTAACTGATGTGGCAAATGACATCTGTTTAAATATGACGTACTATGGAGTAATACACTGTTCATGCACTATCCACATTCAGGAGGCGGGATATAACCCAGTGGTAACTGATGTGGCAAATGACATCTGTTTAAATATGACGTACTATGGAGTAATACACTGTTCATGCACTATCCACATTCAGGAGGCGGGATATAACCCAGTGGTAAAGCACTCGCGATGATGGCACTCGCTTGATATGACGCGGTAATACGTTCATGCACTTTTCAGGAATCGATCCACGTCGGTGGGCCCATCGGGCTATTTCTCGTTTCAGCCACTGCACCACGACTAGTATAGCAAAGGCCGTGGTATGTGCTATCCTGTCTGGGATGATGCATATAAAAGATCCCTTGTTACTATTGAAAAAATGTAGCGGGTTTCCTCTCTAAGACTATATGCCAAAACTACCAAACGTTTGACATCCAATAGCCGATGATTAATAAATCAATGTGCTTTATCCACTTTCACTGGGCACCATGTTTGAAATATTTGCATTATGTGAGCAGTCCTGTAACGGACTTTATTTGCATTCGACAGTAACAAAAACGTGTAGTTGTAGGTAAGTGACATCAATTTGTATTGTTGTCAATTTCGATAATTTGCTTCCTCCGAATAGTAAAAGAAATACAGTCTTGAAGGGGGGTAACATGTAGGGTAGAGTAAGGTAAAAGGCCCCCTTATGATAAATGTGAATATTTTATACAAATTGAAGTTAGGTTTTTCCATTTTAAGGAATAGACGTAAGTTCTGTTCAAAGCAATCAAATTAATATAGATTGACATTTAATTAAACGGCCAAAGACCACATCCTCTGAAACCATTAACCAATTTCTCTATGGTAGCAGATTTGTTATATGCAGCTGCTATGTTTGCCACCATCCACGTGTCTGCAGCAGCATGGTAGGTACGTTTTAACGATGTCAAGAATGTCTTATCCAAAGGTTGCATTTTGTGGGTGTAATATGGAGAAGGGTGATCAAGTCTATGCCATTTGAACGAGCATACTCGACAACTGCCAGAAGTTTGTGGTTATGATACCCATTTACAGTGATGATGTGATTTTCGTTTTTAGTTGGTTTTGCAACAGAAGTTTAACATACGTGAAGTGCAGTCCAATCATTCACGACAGCATCCACCCTGCGCTTTATTGGGAAAATGAACTTAGGTAAAATGTAAATTACCAATGGCATTCGAAGCACCTATAACAGTTTCACCACTTGTCATCTTGTCACCTCACGTGCATCCTTAGTAGCAATGATCTTGGCAGTTTTTGGACATTTGATATGCCAGTTTCATCCATGTTCCACACCCTCATAAGACAATATCGATGGCTGGTCACCACGTCCTTATAGACCGTGAAACACGTTTTAACTTGCGGTTTATTAAAGCCAGCTGCTCTTGCAATGTTCATTGCTTCTGGTTTGCGAATTGAAAGTTCCGGATGGCGAGTCAAGAATCCCCATAGCCAATCAGGTGCAGCCATTTTAGTACTGATGTTAAGCCGATGACCAATTCCCATTTTAGTACCAAAGTCAAATGCTAAGCGGCGCATATCCTTGGGTGTTAAGACCAAATAAAGCCTTTTTTATTTGATGAATATACTGGACACGTTCATCTTCGTAATCTTTGGAAACAACCCAAACAAAAGAGCCCTGGTTTTAGAACTTTCCCATATCGATGCCGTCTGATGGTTTTGGGTGATATTTCATATCTCTTAGCAGTTGTCTTCACTGCTGAACCTTTAGCAACTCATCAAGGGCTCTTTGTAAATATTCCCCGCTATAAGGGATCTTTGTAGATATTCCTCGCTAAAAGGGTTCTTTGTAAATCTTCCTCGCTATAAGGGTTCTTTGTAAATACTCCTCGTTATGAGGACTCTTTGTAAAGCTTGCTCGCTATAAGTGTTCTTTGTAAATATTCCTCGCTATAAGGGTTCTTTGTAAATATTCCTCGCTATAAGTGTTCTTTGTAAATATTCCTCACTATAAGGGTTCTTTGTAAATCTTCCTCACTATAAGGGTTCTTTGTAAATCTTCCTCACTATAAGGGTTCTTTGTAAATCTTCCTCACTGTAAGGTTCTTTGTAAATATTCCTCGCTATAAGGGTGCTTTGTAAATATTCCTCGCTATAAGGGTTCTTTCTAAATATTCCTCGGTATAAGGGTTCTCTGTAAATATTCCTCACTATAAGGGTGCTCTGTAAATCCTCCTCGCTATAAGGGTTCTCTGTAAATCTTCCTCGCTATAAGGGTTCCTATAAATATTCCTCGGTATAAGGGTTCTCTGTAAATCTTCCTCACTATAAGGGTGCTCTGTAAATCTTCCTCGCTATAAGGGTTCTCTGTAAATCTTCCTGGCTATAAGGGTGCTTTGTAAATCTTCCTCGCTATAAGGGCTATTTGTAAATCTTCCTCGCTATAAGGGTTCTTTGTAAATCATCCTCGCTATAAGGGTTCTTTGTAAATCCTCCTCGCTATAAGGGTTCTTTGTAAATCCTCCTCGCTATAAGGGTTCTTTGTAAATCTTCATCGCTGTAAGGACTATTTGTAAATCTTCATCGCTATAAGGGTTCTTTGTAAATATTCCTCGCTATAAGGTTCTTTGTAAATACTCCTCGCTATAAGGGTTCTTTGTAAATCTTCCTCGCTATAAGGGTTCTTTGTGAATCTTCCTCGCTATAAGGGTTCTTTGTAAATATTCCTCGCTATAAGGGTTTTGTAAATATTCCTCGCTATAAGGGTTCTTTGTAAATATTCCTCACTATAAGGGTTCTTTGTAAATATTCCTCGCTAATTTAATACAGCAGGGTTTTAGATCTCACTAATTTGGGCACAACGGAGACTTTCGTCTTTTCTGAGCGTAGGAAATTTTCTTCATTTCAGTATTGTCATTAATTAGTTGTTAATATTCAGAAATGCATTTCAAGTTATTTTAATCTAATTAAACGTAACATTTCAGTGGATTTGAGGTGAAATATTTCGAGGTTAGAATGTTTGTACTTAATTTGGGCATGATTACGTTGAGCACAACTTATATCGCCTTATTTAAAATGTACTTACCTTGATAATAATATTGTATTGCACTTTAGTTTTAAAAAAATAATAAAGCCCGGAAAGCAAAATAATTAATCAAATATTAAATGCTAGGGTTCCCACGAACTATAGTCAATATAGTTTTTCGAAACTGGAAAATGTCCACTTTCTTTGTACAACTTCGAATGTTACCGTTTTTGAAAGATTCGTTACAGTCGTTACTGTAAAATGTGAAGTTTCAGCCACTTTTTTTATGATAGAAGATTATATAACAGGCTTAATTACATTTGCTCATTTCAAAGATATCCATGTATGTAGTGGTTTAAATGATAGAAAACTCATTTCCAATGCCAGTGTATTTCAAAGAAATTTGTATCATTTTCTGTGTCGTCGATTATTGTGAAATGTTCGTTACTATCTTTATTCATGATTATAATTTAAACAAGGATGAACGTATATTATATTCGAATGTGGATTAATGTGAACAATGTATCCAGGGATTAGATGAAATGGAATTAAATATACGTTTTACAAATACAAATGTTTTCTTTTAGATCAAATACTTTCGACTGGCTCTGTAATTGTACTGAAAATATTCGTTACCAATGTGTATGATGCCTAACAAAAGAGTTACGACCATTTTGAACTAAACACATTTTTAAACTAGCGGATAAAATGTTCATTAAAGAAGGATTTTTATCAAATATGAAACGAAATTTCTGAAGGACTAACTTCTGCTTTTGTTGCAAACCATGTGTTACCACCACTTTCGTTACTGAGAGAAAATTATGTAGCTGTAAGGAAGAAAAACGTTTATGCTATTTTTAAAAATGAAACTCCAGTTAAACACATTTTGTGTATGACTTGTTTAGAATGTTAACAAATGTGCCTTAATTCAGGTTATCTGCAGTAAAAGAAATCATAGACCTTATATTAATGCTATTTTTAAGTCTATTTAGTATAAACTTTACTTGTTTATAGGATGGGTAACAAGTCTTTCATATTTAAAAACATGTATTTGATAAATCTGAGATCGGTATATTTTAACTGGTTTTAATATAAAATGTTCAAAGTATATTTATACAGAGAAATTAAACAATTTCTGGAAAACTACATCATATATTGCATTTGTATTTACTTCTTTAAAACAGACGTCATGAAGAAGAATGATTTTTAAATTTAGTGCTTAATAAATTCAGTAATTTCATATATAATATAATATTATATTACATTATAGGCTATATATTATTTTACTATGTGAATTCATTTACGAAATGTTAGATGTTTTTAGGGAGGACTAAAAGCGCAAATCATAATGATTTTACATCTTTTGTCACGTTGAAATGTTTTCTTAACATGGTAACGGACATTTCAGAGTCGATAATTCCCAATATTCAGTTACAAAAACATTTTATGCTCCATTTTTCCAACATATCAGTAGTGGGGCCATTCGACAATTATATAATGCAAAAACTTGCATTTTTATACACTCTCCTAGACATAACCTCCCAAACAAGGAGAGGAGAAGAACGGACTATGTCCCAAACAAATGGAGAACAACTAAAAACACACCGCTAAAATGGGAAGATGTTTGTTTTCATCACCTTAGAATTTCAAGTATGATTGGAAATTGTTAATATATTGTTTCATATTTTAATGATCATTATATGGTCAAATATGTAGATATTCTTTCCGAATTGCCATATTAGCAGTTTGTTAAAACTTGTTCCTAGAAATATTTTAAAGAAAAGATCGGTAACTTTAATATTTTTTTGTATTGATAACAGCACTAATTTTAACCTTTTTAATAAATCCACAAAATAATAAGCTACTAATATTGTCAGTGTGGTTTTCAATATAACTCGATACAGATAGAACTGGCAAAGATGTGAGTTTAAACAAGTGGTATCTAACGAACCTTTCGGATGCTGTTTTAAATACCCTAAAACGTACTAACATTAACGTTCGAGATATTTTAGTAGTTTTTTTTAGCATTGTTATAGATGTGTGCACAATTTAAATTTGCCCAAAGTTATTTGAAATATACATTGGTTCTGATATGATATTATGAAAGATCCGTTACATTCAACAGGTTGTGGACGTTCGACATCTAAGTAAATTAAAAACAGCTCAATACATCACCTACACTATTGCAGTTGCGTTCAGATATAATCACGTTGCCCACACATTTGAAGTACATGTAGTAATCCATATTACTGATTGTTTTTGTTTCACAAATTTGAATAGTATGTTGTTTCTTTTCTGAACACATTTTACAACATGTCTTGTACTTTCATTTTCACTAGAAAGCGTCAACCGCAGAAGACGTCTAGTGCAAATTAATTCTATACATTACAACTGTATTCTAGTATATTAACTTTGACTTCTCAACAGATTTTACAAGAAATGTACTTATATTTTGCCAGTTTATAACACAATTACTAACGGACATTTCATATGGATTAAAACACACGAAAGAATAGTAATTTTCAATAGATTTATATTCCTCATGTGCTGTAAATTACATTACAATGATCATTTTCTGATTTCGAAAAACTTCATTTTACCAACATGCTCTGGTTTATTGAGAATGAGTGATCCTTTAGAGCGTATTACATTTAACACATATGATGTGATGATATTCATCTTCAATCAGATTGCTCCGATTACATAATCGTTCTTCTACTGGAGTAAAGAGTTTTTGTGTATCGTCCAGTCTAAACTTTCAGTTTCTGGTTGCTGAGACGTAGTTTAGTCACAAAATTCGCCAAGGTTTCTTGTCACCAGTTGTACCGATGGTAGGGCCTAGGACAAATTATAAACTTTTACCATTCAACACGCAATTGTTTGCTTGGCCAGTGAGCCAAAATCCATTAAAAAACCCAAAGGGCTGTTAGCTGAATGTTCAACCGACAAGCAGTCAACTTGCCTCCTCAAGTAGACTGGGTTTGTTTGTAACGTGCTGATTAAGGCAACTCCGTATACCTCCCCCAACTCGTCAAAGGAAATGATCAGATGCAGAGATCTGGAAGGTGTCAGTGAAGACGAAATCTGCAAAAATTTAAGTTCACAGGGTGTTAATGCAGTGAGGCGGATAAAGATTCCCAACGAATACTTGTATCCTCACTTTTAACGTCCCTACCCTTCCCCAATCTGTCAAAGCCGGTTACCTTAATATTCCCATTGAACCCTTTATTCCAAATCCCTTGCGTTGCTTCAAATGCCAGAGGTTTGGACATGGTCAAAACACTTGTTGTGCAAAATTTACATGTGCTCGTTGTGGTCTTTTTGACCATGACAGCAAGACATGTAAAAACGATGTATTTTTTCTAAACTGCAAGGGCAACCACTGTGCCTACTCGCGAGAGAGTGTTCGCAGTGGAAACTGGAAAAACGAGTTCAACAGGTAACGGTACAATCTAAACTATCTTTCATGGATGCCACAGAGTTGGTGGAGACAGCCTCACCAACAGTGCTGCCAACACCGCCGCTAAACGTGTTGCAGTCAAAGATAAAGCCAAATACAAGAAACTGTCTGGCATTGAGAAGGCTCAGAAACAGGTGCAAAAAGCTTAGGCCCCATTTTGATTAATTAAGTCTTCTAATTCAAAAGTATAATCATTTTGCAGTGTGTCTTCAGGAAACCTTTCTTAACATTAGAGGATTTAATATCTACCATAAATGTCAAGAAACTGAAAATAGAGCGTCTAGGGGAGTTTCCATTCTTGCAAATGAAAACATTCCCCAGAGTAAACTTACATTACAGAGACATTTACAAGATGTCGCTGTAAATGTCACGGCTCATAAAACTATTACTCTATGTTCAGTGTATTTACCCCCTCGAAACAATTTTAAGAGGCGGGACGTAGCTCAGCGGTAAAGAGCTCGCTTGATCCCCGTCGGTGACCTCATCGGACTATTTCTCGTTCCAGCCAGTGCTCCACGACTGGTGTAACAAAGGCCGTGGTATATACTATACTGCCTGTGGGATGGTGCATATAAAAGATCCCTTGCTGCTAATCGAAAAGAGTAGCCCATGATGTGGTGACAGCGGGTTTCCTCTCTCTATATCTGTGTGGTCCTTAACCATATGTCTGACGCCATATAACCGTAAATAAAATGTATTGAGTGCGTCGTTAAATAAAACATTTCCTTCCTTCCATCGAAACTATTTTAATTTTAACCCTAGGGACTTTCAAGGTCTTCTTGATGAACTCCCTTCTCCCTTTATTATCATGGGAGATTTTAATGATTATTACACTTCGTTGGGATGCGATGACATAAATAATAAGAGGTAAACGATTATCGAAAATTACTTAATATTAGTTAATGATAAAAGTCATAAATACTTTCATCCTGCAAATGGTTCTTTCACATCCATTGATTTAACGCTTTGTAGTTCGGGATCAATTTCGGCATCTATGCAGCACTCGACCTCAACAAACTGCCATGGCCGGTGATGATGATCCTATGTCTTTGTTTACATCCATGTTGAAAGATAGTGTAGAGGAAACTATTCCGAAGTCTTCGGTAGTACCTAAGCGTTTCAATAAACCATAGTTCACTGAACTTGCAAAGATGTAATCAAAGAGGGAAACCGGACCCTCGATAGTTCAAATGCGAACCTACCTGAGATAACCTTATCGCATTGCTCGGGTAAAGGTTCGTAAAGGTATTAGGCAAGAGATTGTAAAATTATATTTCAGGCATTTTGTTGTAATATTTCCATGAGAAGGTAGTCAAAAAGCGGCTGTCCCCATTGCCTGGTTTGTAATTTATAAGGTAGCCATTAAGTTTAACCAGTTCGTATTAACATGTATTTTGTCAGAAAATCCCGATGAAACATATTATCCTGCATTGTCCAAAATAATTTGTTAGCTAAATAAACTAAATAACTTTAACAATCGAAGTTTTCAGTTTAAAAAATCGATATCCCCTACTTCGAGGTGCTAGAAAAATAGAATTTTCATAAAACTATTTCCATGTGATGTTGGACGTTTGCGATCGTGTTATGTTTTAATATCTACTACAACCATATTGTTTGTGTTGAAATGATAGCCAATATTGTTTATTTTTGGATACAATACAGGTGCGTATATTTATTACATGTCATGTCATCTACAAATGGCATGATTCTCGTGAACCAGAAGTTAGACAAACAAAATTGTTTGACAATATTTTATAAACGAATGTAAATTGATAGATCAGAAACAACATAACTCGACCATTCTCTTTATACGAACAAATTTAATTACTAATTAATTGTGGTGTCATCTACGTCACTTTTTTATCGTGACGGAGATGACATTGAGTGTATAGATGAAACAATTAGTGTCTGTCATATAACAAAGGTATAAATATAGGCCCTGATATTAAAATGGAAGCTGGTAAGCTCCTCGAAAGCCTCGCGCGGGCATTTTAAAAGAGATACACCCCCCCCCCCCCCCCCCCCCCCCCACCAACAACCGGCATTTCGTCAACATGCCTGCTATTTATTTTGAACAAATTAATGTAATTTTGTTTTTAAACACTAATTTATCAACATTCCAAGGACATGTATTCTCAAAACAGCATACTTCTAACAATTTATTCTCACCAAGTTGATGAAATATCCAATGGTTTAGGTAATACACACGCGCGCCGACACACACACCTTCTCTAAAGCGTAAAGACTGGCTAAGTACAACATAGTCTTGAGTTGGTTCTGTCTTGATGAAGTCATGTTGCCAGTGCTTTGGTCGAGTAATACACCAACACATGTATGAGTTGGGGTAGAGGACGGAAGGGGGAGGGAGGGAGAGAGAGAGGGAGAGAGAGAGACAGAGAGAGAGACAGAGACACACACACACACAGACTAAATTAACAGGAACTGCAAATTGTTTACATGGTAAACTGTTACATGTTTGGAAAGTCACTTTACCAAGTATCAAAGAAACTATATTTAATGAAAGGCAATACAATATTTTAGCTTAAACTAATAGTATCAGCTGGAAATACTGTCATTAAAATGTAAGTTAAATGCAAATTTAAGTTAAATGAATAGGTTATGCAAATATAATTCGTGTCACGTAACCGATAATGTGAACCGACTTTTGGTTTTCTAATATTTTGTTTAGATTAAAGCTGCTATGTCAAAGTTGCAATAAAAAAAACCATTGATTAAGTTTTGCTTTGAAACATATAGTTTATACCTTCAGCTATATGCCTATAAAAATTACAACTAAATAATTCCATTTACTAGTAGAAAAAAGTATTTTAGGGAGAAATCTTGAGAGTGTGTCACACGCATTAATTAGTGATGTCACTGTCACTTATGCGTGCACGATCAACACACAACACGTTTTTTTCTCTCTATAATTCATTGCAGACAGCTGACAAAGAAAAACGATGGTGACTTATAACATATTTAGCAACAAATTATCCGGGAAATCCCTTGTTGTCCAGTACAAGACTTTAAACAAATATTGTTATTGGGTTAATTATGAAAATATTATGCGTGGGATCGATTAATTTGTAGTTATTTTGTACAAATAAATGTGAAAAAAACCCCACACAAAATATTGTAGTTTCAAGTTGGACATTGAACTTTTAAGAATGAGTTTTGCGTTCCTTTTGCTTTCAAGACTTCACTTGTCTAATTCTGATCAAGATTAGGGTCTCTATAATCCGCCAATGCTGGTAAATATCTCGAAAAATGGTGATGTTAGTTTATTAAAAGATGAAACTGAACATTTGTGTTATTACTAAATGTACGGCGCTTGGTCTGTGTAGTGTGTAAATTGTACATAAGAATATTTAAAAGTATAAGTTTAATAATATTATAAGTATAAGTTTAATAATATTATAAGCATCTAGAGTATGTGTATGGGTCATTATTGCGTGCTTCCATAAAAAAAAAACCTGACTTTACCAGAGTCCTCACACAACAGGGAAGCATTCGTTTTCATGAAAGAATATGTATATTCTGTACAATTCTAGGTTATTATCAGATAAAGTCCCAAATTCAGGTTTGTACTTTCAAAAATAACAAGTCACTATTTTCTTTTTTAATTATTGGATGGCTTGATCAAATAAACACCAAGGGATCATATGTTAGTGTTAGCAGCGCACTTTACTTCTAAAAAGTAATAAATGACCTTATCGAAACTAGTTGACCCGCTCATTTTGTCACAAAACATACATCATCAAAACCTTTTATAGCTATCTAAATTTGAAAGGTTTTCTAGAAGTTCAGTTTCTTGTTTGTTTTCCTAATGGCTTCGATTAAAGTATTTCGTTTGAAACAAGATGTTGCATGAAATAAAATAAAATTTGGAGCACACATGCATTATTTTATTCCCTGTTACGATACTATCTCCGTACTTACAAACATCACTACTGAAATGTTGTCTTTCTTAAAGGAAAAAGGAAGAAATTTTAAAAATGAAATTGCAATACTATGCAAATTAATTTCTGAACCAAACATCAGTAAAATAAGTAAACAAAAAAACAACAACAATTATTGGGCATTTCCATTCGTTTAAAATGTATTTTTAACATTTTCCCCCCACCCCCAATCCGCTGTAAACATGCCTACCTGTACAATGCATGTCCCATATAGGGCGATTCGCGCAAATATTTACCTCACATGTGTATTCAAAGTTAATAAGGGGTGGAACGTAGCCCAGTGGTAAAGCGTTCACCTCATGTGCGGTCGGCCTTGGATCGATTCCTGTCGGTGTGCCCATGATGCTATTTCTCGTTACAACCAGTGCTCCACAACTGGTGTAACAAAGGCCGCAGTGTGTACTATCCTGTTTGTGCTGGAGTGTCGTTAAATATCAATTAATTCATTCATTCATTCATACATACATACATACATATATAAAAGATCCCTTGCTGCTAATCGGAAAAGGTAACCATTCGCATGGAGACAGCGGGTTTCCTCTCATTATATGTGTGGTTCTTAACCATATAACCGTATTTAATTTGTATTAAGTGAGTCATTAAATAAAACGTTTCATCCATCCTTCAGAGTTAACTAACTTAATGTAAATTTACTTTTGTGATTCATAGATACCAAATAAAAAGGATTTACTGTTATGTACAGTAGACCGTGAACAGTAGGTTGCAGTGACCTAGTAATAGTACGCGACACACCGCCATCCCATGTTGTTCCTACATGTGAGGTTTGATGATCCTGTATGCATCTATATGTAAGATATGGTCCGGACAAGAAAACCGTATACAAAGTACGTATGTGTCGGCAGAATGCCATCAGTTTGGTGAATTAGCAGAATGCGCCGTACAAGGCGATGGCAAACAAAGGTACACCTCCGTAGGTATTCATGTCCACATACTTCACTCTCTTTTTTTCACCATCTCTATATTTATTACAGTATGTCACACGTAACGAAGTATTGTGTACCTTTGTAAAACTGTTGTATTTCACCCGCCACACTTTCTCTTTATCTCGAATGCATAAGCATATTTTGCTTGTCATAAGAAAGTTGATCTAAATTCTTTAAAACATAGTATCCAAAGAAACAAAACAGTCAAGCTCGAGTATTTGCTATTCTGTTTGTCGAGATGTTAACTATTTTATTCCGAAAATTCAGCATTTCCGTTATTGAAAATTCACGTGAATATGTAATTGCAGACATCATTTTTGGAATCATTTACAGGGACATTCCTGAGTTTGCTGCATTGCAAGATGTTGCTGACTAATAACATGTATCTACTATTAAACTTACATATTAAATATATTTTCTTGTTTAGACTATCAGTGTCTGTATATTCAATATGTTGATGGTCGTCTTAATATTTGTAAGAAGCCCAAACTGGATTTTATCTTCAAATAAATTCGTTAAAAAGTCTCTGTTAGTCGATAATATCTTAATTGCAGCAAACTCAGGAGTATCCCTTTAAATTCCACCCAAAATAAATTTTGCGTGCCAAGAACCACAGTAAATTCAAGTTGATACATACGTTTGCTTTTCGATATAAAGTTAGAGATCGGGGTCTCTAGAGCAATTTTGATCCGAGTGTACAAGGATCAAATTTAAAGATGGCCGCCATTTTTAAAGATTGCGGCTTTGAATTCTGTAAAATTAATTTTAAGTCATATCTCATGAACTGTTATGTCGAATTTGACAACAAAAGTATGAAATTATATGTTTATGAGAATGTGGAATCTGTTTGTGAACATAAGTGTATGTTTTACAAATTAATTTCCATTACAGGAATTAACATTTTTGCTAAAATTAGTAAAATCAATTGGGGTTTTTGTTCAACGTTTCGAGTCCTATCATCAAACGAGTGAAATCAATGTCAGTAAAAAAAAAAAAAAAAAAAAAAACCCAGGATAAAGTTCTATAAAAATATTTTACCAAAATATTAAATCCTAATAGGTTCAGAGGCAAGTTATTTTGCATTTTGTAGAAATGTTAATATTTTTAGCGATTTTATTATTTTCCTGAACATTGTATCTTTTTCTGTCATATTGTTTTGCTTCAGTCTGGATAGAAACTGAAATTAGTCACTTTATATTTATCCTTAAATGTCAAAATATATGTCTGTTCATGCACATCATGATGTCATTTGTTCCATTTGACCTATTTAGCACATTTGCACATGCACGGACGTGTACATTTCAAGTTAGCATTCTTGCATTTGCATGACAAACAGGTTTTCACACACTTACACTTGACATCTAGCGGGAGAATATCATTAGCAAGAGGAATCGTTGTCCAGATTGGAACCAGCTTGCCATCATTCTCCATCCATCCATAATTGTTTGGGTTCTCGACAGGCATTAATGGATGGCGAGCTGAATTCCAGATGCATACTTGAACGAAGACACTCCTTTTGAGATGCTGAACTAATTCATTATGTGTGGGGAGGCTTCTCTCCACATCTCTTGTTCTGTGACAAAACACCTGCATTCGGTCACGATCAACATCACCGCTGTCAGTCACTACCAACATGCTTGACCTGATCATCTGAAGTGAGGTAGATATCCTTATTATCTGGAAACCATTCTTCTACAGGCTGTGTTGAAAGGAATGAGAAAAGTTTCTTTTTGTATCCTGTATTTGACAAAAACCTTTGCCAGTTTCCTGGAACCTTGGAAGAACCAGACACCCCTTGTGTTCCAGTACCTCATTTTCCCCTGTGGTCCACCTGATTGCAGTATTGGTCCCAAACTATATCTACTCTCTTTGAGTGTCTCAGTTCGTGCTGGATCCTTGGGTAGAATATCTTACGGAAATATTTACTGAATGACTCACCTTGTACAGCTGTGCCAGGAAGTGAGTGGATCAAAGCTCCACCATCAATAGAATTGAATACTGTTTAACGACAGCCCATCACGAAAAATACATCGGCTACTGGGTGTCAGATTATGGTAAATGCAAAACTTAAGTGACGATCAAAATCAATATACAAATGCAACTAATGAATTAAAACACAGTGTAAAAAAAACTGTGCACAAAATACAAAAACGGCTGGTGCAACAAGTTCTTCATCCCCAGAAAGGTACTGGTTTCCATTATGCATAGCAATGCATCTGACTTCGTACAAGACATGATGGTCCCTTCAGATGACAATGCAGGTGGGTATTGAGATGATTCATGTCGGAAACACTCCTCCACGTTTCCTACTCTGCTATCAACAACAATGATAGCTTGTTCATGCAGCTCAGTAGGTTGCCTGAAATGCCAAATATTGCTCTGCATTACTATGGGTTTCCGGATTTTCTATTCGTGAAACAGAAAGAAAATGTTTCGTTTAATTGGTGTCAGAGGCAATTTATTCAGCTTTAGTACATTTATTTCTAAAGTGTTCGTATTGTTCTTGTTCCATATATTCTATTCGATAGACAGAAGTGGCAGTTGATTTGTCTACAATCACCAGGTACTCACCGTTCTTCTCAAATTGATTTCCTCTGCTTAACAAGGAATGTGTTAAGTCCATGACATGGCGCCGAAAATGGTTCTGTAGTACATACCCTTCCTCATTGTGTGGGAGATATTCATCGTCATCTCCATCATCATTTGTGCTAGCATATCCATCAACTATTCGGCTAATTCCTGGGCCAGTGAGAATCCAGCGTTCCAACATAGTCGGTTGCTCTGTCAGACCAATTACACCACCAATTCCTTTAACCTTTTTATTGGCCTGTTCATGTGCTTGATCAATAGATATGGATGAAAACCGATGACCGCTTCTTGATATTGTCTAGTGCCCCATCTCAAACTCTTAACTGGATGTTTTCTGGAAGATTATCCAAGTCTCGAATAAGGACGGGGATCCAAGGGACATAATTCTGGTTATCAAGAGCGAAAATCAAAGATGCAAGCTTTTGTAAAGTATCAACTATGAGTTTGAACTTTCTCTCAATGTGATCGGATGAACATTAAAATGAGTGGTTGGTATCTGAGTATGAGATGCCATATGTGTACTGTTGGACTCTCCTGAGCAGCCTCTGAAATCCAATTCTTGGTGCCATTCTTCTTGTGATATTGCTTGAGAAGATAGTCGATGACCAAAACAGTAAGTTGGCGGTGCTGCCTCTGTGTTTCACAACCATGTATCTGTCAAGCCTTTAGGTCATCCAGGACTGCATAGATCTCCTATTGTAGCCCACAATGTATGAAGACCTAAAATAACCACAAACTTATATTCGAAGATTTTTGGGAAGGTCCGTTGTATTTTCTTTGCAATATCATACAGAGGTTGGTCGACTACTAGCAGGGGAACGTGTCCAGTTAAGGTACGCAGTTGTCATTGCACTAGGTCCATGCCATGTTGTATAATTTCCGGGGTTGCTGTTTTGTTTAAAAAAGGTAGTAAAATGCCTTTGATACATTTCAGTGGTTGTCCAACAGTATCTGATCGAGAAGCATGAAAACCACATTAATGGATGAAATGCTTCAGATACTGATTGCAAATACAGTCTGTCCTGCACCACAAACATCCATTTTTGTTCGCGCTGTATCTCGTCATCGACTGACCCCATTGGTAATGACTGTACATCTTTTACAGGAGGCTGGGTGAGGAGATTCCGGCTTGCAGGTGGTACAAATGTGTATGATTGAGGCAGAATATATCCACTAGTGTTTATTACTTGAGTCAAATCGTAGATAATATTGGATCAATACTGTTTGATTTGATGAAGGAAACTGAAAAATGGAAATTCCAGTACCATTCTATTCTGGATGAGGGATTATGGTCTAGGCTGTCGAGAGCAGCCACTGTAAAAATTTGCTTACAAAGAACTGAAGGACAGACCACGTCAAAATTAGTCCTTGCTTGATCAGCGATAGCCCGTCCAAAACCAAATTCAGTCGTGAGGAATCTTTTTATGGGATGCACTCAAGTACAAGCAGTAGGCGTAAAATATAATGATTATAATATTTTTGTGTAAAGATTACATTAAACACAAAAGTAGGATAGTGTTAATTCTGAAATGAAAAGTGCATTTGAAATCACTAAAAAGAGAAATATAACTCAAATTTTAAACTGTCTGAAAAGGTCTTATGAGACAATATTGCGTAAGCAGAAAACAATTATTTGGATTTTCTTTATTTTAATAAAACAAATATTAAATAAATGTGTTATATTCTTTTGCTGCATTGTTACCTACTTCATATGTCTAATGATGGTATTCAGAATGCTAAGGTAAAAAAAATCCTTGATTTTAATTACATTTTCAGACATATGGCTCGTTATCTTTGACTATTTTCCTTAGACCATAAATTTATGTCCACAAACAGATTCTTTGTCAATACAATCATCTGATTTGACACATTATTTGGATTAAATTTTGTAAAAGGGATCAAAAGATATGCCCTAAACTAAATTTGATGGAAATTGATGCCACCTTTATGAAAATGGCAACCATCTGGGATTTCTCCAAGCGGATTTTTGTACACTCGGACAAAACTTACTCTAGAGACCTTAAGCTACACGGTAATACCAAAAATTGAACTTTTACATGAATTTGAATTACTAAAAATTAGTAGCAAAACTACCAAACAGATATACAGGGTTGCATATGAATCACTACGCATGTTTATATGTATTACAACTAAGTTTGAGGGTAGATTATGGAAATACGTTGTAAAAGGGTCTCAGGACAGCATATTCTCCGAATATCTTTATACGTTTATGTATCTCGTACGTTTATGTATACGGGGTATCTTTTGTGATATAGATGTAGTCGATATGTAAAAAAAACCAGACAACAAGCAGTCTTGTTCTCTGTTGTTTGTCCGTATCCTTTGTAAAAACAGGAAATGTTTTATTTGACGACGCACTCAACACATTTTATTTACGGTTATATGGCGTCGGACATATGGTTAAGGACTACACAGATATCGAGAGAGGAAACCAGCTACCGCCATTTCATGGGCCACTCATTTTCGATTAGCAGCAAAGGATCTTTTATATGCATCATCTCACAGACAGGATAACACATACCACGGCCTTTGGTATACCAGTCGTGGTGAATTGGGTGGAGCGAGAAATAGCCCAATGGGCCCCCCATATTTGATTGAATTGGCGATCCTTGAATTAATATATAAATTGATGCAAAAAGTATTTAAATCGACCAACATTTACATACACAAGTTTTCATGTTGACCTCCAACAAACAATTGAGAGACCCGAGGGGTCCTGTTGGACACACTTTATAAAACAACGGTTAGCACCATCGGATTCTTTGGAAATAAATCCATTTGGAATGAACTTCAAACACAAAGTAAACGCTTTCCAAAAAGAGAACAAATCAGAGACTGACAACTGGGTAAATGGAAAACTGCATGAATTTCGCAGAGGGGCATCATATTTAACAGCGAATAATAATAATTTTAAAAATCAGTAGCTTGTTGGCAAGGTTGTCCACCTAGTCTGTCCCATTCTTTTATAAAAAAAAATGTTTTTTTTTGTAAATAATTTGTTTGGTTTGACGTAAGAAAAAAAGTAAAAGTGTTTTGGAAATGAAAAAAGAAGAAAAAAAGACAGTTTTTGTGTGCAATTAAAAAAATAATCGGTTTACAAATAAATAAAACTAATACATACCATAGTAAAAAAAACCCCCAAAAACCGACGCTTACGTTTGGTTTATGGAATGGAGTCGTTTGTCAAATGTAAATGCTACAGGGTCTTCAGCACGAATCATAATGGGCTAAGGGGATAGATTCCGAGTCTGGAACTGCTTAAATGGGGGCAACGGTTTGAACACAACAAACTTTTACAACCCATTTGATATTTTAAAGAGAATAAATACGATCGTGAGCCATACGGAATAGTTCTGACAAAAAAACAAAAACATTTTGTAAATACATGTATATTATTTGTTCGCTACAAATTCAGAACAAACCTAGTTACATTGGCATGACAATGGCGCTACCATCGACTTGTTGAGTGGGAAAAGCCACCGTTTCGTGTGACGAGGAAATACCATCACTGTGATTTTATTTTAGCGAGCTGCCTATAATAAACCCCATGTTTTGTGGGAATCTGGAATGATGATTTGTGGTCGAGCATCTCGACAGTGCTCTAAGAGGTGAGTGGAAAACCACAACTGGCATAGTGCATCTTCCATCCAGGCAAGTTGTTGATACATATAAACGGTACCTGGGACCCCAGTTGGTATATTACGCATATACACAATTGTATGTGTTGCCCTTGGCAATTATCAAGGGGATTTCTGGGCTGAAGCACTGACACAACCAAGAACTGAAACAGTATCCCTACAATTGCCGACTCGCCTGAGGATTGTGTTAATTTTATGTGTGTGTGTGTTCCTTTCAGAGCAAGCATTCTAGCATCTTCATAAATCAAGGCTAATATTCGTTCCTCGTATTCAGCCTTGATACATGTAGTCAAGATTACTGATATCCACTACTAGCGCCCTCTATTGGAAGAAAATTTGTAACACCGATTATGTCCCTTACACGATGACATCGCTGACCAATCACAGCATCGGTAACATGTGACAATCTTGAAAGAAATATCAAAAATTAACCGCCGGACGCTGCCATCTTTGTTTACAATAACAAGGGAATCTATAAGGAGCGTTGCGATTCGTTGCAATCAGATTTCATCGCATCCAATGAAATTTAAGCATTTTGTGGCACGATTTCTTGACGACATGTATCAAGGCTGAATACGAGGAACGAATATTAGCCTTGATTTATGAAGATGGCATTCTAGAAGACTTGTGTAAACCCTATTCATCAATATTCCAGATTAGCACTGGAATATTCATTGTGCCAAGTGGCGGAATGTTGCTTTTAAGTCGTGGAAATATTTATCTGTAAATGTCGGTTGAGCATTCTAGCCCGAACCGTAGACGGCGTAGTTGAAGACCAGATCGGGGGGCGTCTTTTTACAAATCTTTGTGTCCAGTCTTTACATGGTGTCTTCATTTGGAGTGAACGGACAAGTCTCGCTACCCTAATGGCCAACAGTCGGCCAGATATCCCAAACCCTTGTATTGCAGCAGATATTATGTTAGAAGAAACCTTTTCCTGCGGTATCACCGTGGGACGTCCTTTCGAAGATTTGGCCGAGGCTTTCCTCAATGATAATGGTTTTGACCGCACACCATTTACCACAGGCGTTCTGGTCCTGGTCGGAGGTTATAGGTGTATGATTAGTACCACTCGGTGGAACACCCATGCACGCTAACCCTATATAGCCTGTGTTTATATATACTCACGGAAAAAGGTTCCTGTGCATCATTAAAATTTCAATGAGATATATATTTTTAAACTTTAAAAGTATTGTGTTATACATAGATGCACTATTTATGTTAAAAGTATAGTGATTCCTCTACTGTCTTCTGAACATGACGTACTGTCTACACAATGCTTGGTGTGCCCTCTGTGACGATGTAACAACAATGTATTGATGTACGGTCATGGTCGTACTTCCTGATCACTTAATCAGTTGAGTACAGTTCTTCCACTGAGTGGCCTTAGCTCAGGGATGTATTGGGATGTTAAACTTGTCATAACGATTTGTTAGCATGAGATTACGTGTCGACTGCCTAAACATGAACAATCCCGTGTATCCCTAAACTGTCGAGAACATCTCCGCAGACACTATAGCAACAACGTTTCTGTCATTCTAACCTCAATCATACCCATCGTTTGAAGTTCTTTTTTCTTGGAGGCGTGGCATCACACCGAGTGATAAGAATCCATAATACAATGGTTTTAGAGTCCAACGATAAGAAAAATGACGTCAAACATGAGCACGTGACCAATAGGTAAACATCAGAGACCACTTTAAAACAGATAGGTTTCAAGTTCAGAACTACACCCATAAAGAACGATCCGCTATTGCAAGCGTATCTCACGGAAAGTGGTGGCGGTAGGGTGTTGCTTACGAGGGATCCACTATAAATCGGTTTGTCATTTTTTTAATTATACCAAACATTCACGCCGTGGTTAGCCATAAGAAATTTCTTTCAGTGTTCTCATGTTTTGAAGCATATACATAAGGACATACATTATCTTACTAGTCATACAGTCTGCATTTTCAATTACAATATATATATATATATATATATATATATATATATATATATACATTTATATTATCTAGTCATACAGTCTGCATTTTCAATTACAATATATATATATATATATATATATATATATATATATATATATATAATATTATCTCTCTCTCTCTCTCTCTCTCTCTCTCTCTCTCTCTCTCTCTCTCTATATATATATATATCTATAATCTATATATATATATATATATATATATATATATATATATATATATATCTATATCTATATCTATATCTATATATATATATACGTTTTGCCATCTGTCACTCACGTGGTTCCCTTCTCTAGTGATAAACACATCGCAGTTACATGTGACAGCACTGATCCTAACTGTCTCTGTATGGACTAAGATAGATAGATAGATAGATAACTATTTTAACGTGCCCATATACCACTAGGGTTTCGAACACGCCATCCAGAGTCCGACCTCCGATAGGATCGGTGGCCTGACTCGGGGGGGGGGGGGGGGGGGGGGTAGAGTTGAAAATGGGCAGAATTTTGAAAAGAGCAATTAGTGAGAGAAAAAAAGTTAATAGAATTAAAAATAAATAAATAAAAAGTTACAAGCCAAAAATAAAAAGAATCGACTGCTCGGTCGAATATTTATATAATCTGGAGCATTTTAGGACAGTCCAAAAATAAAAAAGAGAAAGAAGAGAGGATCGGACTATTTATTAATATTTGTAAAAAAAAAAAAAAAGTAATTTCGACATAAACGTGAGTGGCCTCGTTAAGTCCGTTCTTGAGGAGGTTGGCGCCTATGGAGATGAGATGAACTGCTTGCCGTTGAAGTGTGGCACAAGTTTCCTCCACCTGTGACCTAGCAAGGTTTTTGCTAGCTCGACGTAATGAACGCCGGCGATGATCTTGAGTACTCTGTGGACGGTGTTGTTGTCCATATCCCTGAAAAGGATTCCTTGTTTGTACAGACCCTCCCGGCGAGTCGTCACCACTAGGCAGAGCGTCCCATCTCGTAAGTCCGTATCGTGAATGGCCACCTCACTGCCATCGGGGAAGCGCTCGAAACTTCCCTCTTGGATACCTCCCGGCAGTGAGCCCACGTGTGGTGTATCACCAACCAAGTACTTAGAGTACTGGCTCTTGATCTTGCTGACAGCGAGACTCCATGCGGCAAAGTCCCTGCCTCGGCCAGAGGCGGAAGGCCGTGCCTTGGTCGGTTGGTCACTCGGGGCAGTGACGGCCTTCCGTTTCGCAACACCATCTTCCTTGTTCGTCTCAACGGAGTTCCCCGTGGGTGGGGGTCTCGACGGATGGTGAAGGTGCAGGAACGGGAGGTGCAGGAACGGGAGACGCCGGCCGTGGAGTCTCGCACATGGCAATGTTCAGCTCCTCTCCAGCGTCGACTCGTCAGACTTCGCTTGCTGGGTTTCCTCAGCTGGCTTGGCTTCCTTGTCAGGTCGGGCTGGGGGCGACGATGCAGAAGGGACCGCCGCTTGCGGTTTAGCCGCCCCTGACGCACGTTCCCTCTCCCCTTCTTTTGTGGACCAGGGTCGCCGTACACCAATGTCACGGTTGCCCGTGACCCGGTGTACGCGACGTGGTACTCTATCGGCGTCCCATACGAAGCAATTAATCCCCCCAGGTGGGGGTAACACGAGAGAGCATGGAACAGCGTCCGTCTTCATCGCCAACTCGAGTAGGAATGTATGGACTAAAAGGTCAACATATAGACGGGTTATTCCAATTGTCGCCCAGCAGTTTATTACGTTGTCGATAGATGGCGTAACCGTACGGCCGCCATTATGGGAGTGAAATTCACGCAACAATAACATGTGACGGCATTGCAGCTGGGTGCAATTTCAGTATTTATGATCTTTTTGGAACGTTTTGCAAAAGCAAAACCAGTCTGTCGGATAATTTTAAAGATTGTATATTCATATCAATGTCGGTGGAAATCTGTGAATGATTAAAAACATAAATAATAAAGCACCTATTAAGTGAAACTTTAATGAATGTATCCTAAAATATACAAATGTATTTCAATTGTGTACGTTTGTAGAAGAAAAAAAAAGAAAGACTGACTGACCTTAGATCTAGAGTAGATGTCAACGTTTAGCTGTTACTATTATTAGCTCTGGGATATTCCAGATGTGGTTCAAGTGGGGTGCAGTTAACACTGCCAAATATTTATCTCTTATTTAGTTTTTTTTATATACATACGAGTTATTATGGTTAAATGTGTGCGATAAAATGATAAATAAATAATTTACTGGCGTAACACGCATGCATGCCATACCGAAATTCGCACCCCCACCCATTTCAATCTAATTAAAATTAGCTCCACTATTACATGTGGATCTAACACCAGCCAGTAGGAGCTCATGTCCACCAATCAAAACCTTACTTGCAGAATCCTGCCAGTGATTTAAAACTAACAACACTGCGTAGTCCTCCCCAATGTCCAGGTAACATTTCGTCTGTAAATAATAATTTAAATATTGACCAATCACACTTCGCCTTTTATAACGTTATTTGGGAGCATACAAATTCTAAAAATATCGGACGAGTCTATTTTAGTGGCCGCAGTACAGCGAACCATACCAATACGTACGGGGTGGGTTATCAGTCTTCAGTTTTACATTAAAAATTATTTATTTATTTATTTATTTAAAAAAAAACCTAAATCAGTCTTCAGTTTTACATTACAAATTATTTATTTTATAAAATAAAACATGTTTTAAGGCATTCGTAATTCACACGAAACATGCCGTATACCCTCAGGATAATTCGGAATGTTTTCAAATTATTTTTAAATCACTGGCAGGATTCTGCAAGTATGGTTTTGATTGGTGGACATGAGCTCCAACTGGCTGGTGTTAGATCCACATGTAATAGTGGAGCTAATTTTAATTAGATTGCACCCATTTCGTCGATTTTTTTATTTATTATTAACTAATAAATAAATAATAATAATAATAAAAATAAATAAAATAAAATAAAATACAAAATTAATTAATTAATTTATTTGTTATTATTTTATAATTATAATATATATATATTTAAAATTATTATCTTTCGTTTTTTGGAAAAAGTAATTAATCATCCGCAATATACAACACTAAATTTCCCCGAAAATGCGCCTCTGATTAGTCATAAGATTTTCTATTATACTAGTTGATTACAAAACGAACCCCTTTGACACTTTGATACAAACAAAACAGGAGCTTGGGTGTGTGTGTGTGTCCGCTGAGGGTAAAATATTGTTTTAAAGTTCAATATATTAGACTATACAAGTGTCCAGGGAAATTATATCTGCTTGCATAAGTCTATTAGCGTGTATATATACATGCTTTATTATTTACGTTTTTAATGATTAATAATACACTTCCACCAATTTTGTTATGAATCTGGGTCATTCTACACCAAGTGTCACTTTTATGTCCCTGCATAATTTCTTTTCTATTTATATACAGAAAACTAAATTTGTTGTCTGTAACGATATCTTATTAATAATATCCTGTCATAGCATTTGTTCTCTCTGGTAATCAGCTTTGATAGAGATTTTATTCGAGATTAGTGTAAAATGTCATTGGTGTTACCTGTACCAAGCACAACACTATACATAACATGCACTGTTAAAATATTTAACAGAAGACATAACACTGAATACCTTTAATGTAATACGTACTGATGGCAGATTTACTCACTAAAGAAAGAATCTTGTAAATATATTCCGTATTCAAAAGATTGTGGGCAATATAAGCTTGTCCCTGGAGTTTTATATCATTGGTGTTACTGTATATACAAAAGAAACTAAATGCTATCTGGATGAAACATTCCACCGGTAGATATCGGCCATCGAACTTATTTGTCAAAAACATCAGACATAGGAACAGTTGTGAATAGTTTTCTTTAAATGTCATGAATGGGTTGTCAAAATATAAAAGTAGGTTTATTCACTGTCATTGGTGTTACGATCGTATATATGTAATGGTTAATACTTTCAAGAAACCTTTTGTATGTTATTGTAGACATCGTATGTCTGCTACAACATGCACTTTTAAAGTTTTTTCAACTGTTTCTTTAGAAAGAATGAATTAAGTATGCACTTATTTGTCATTGGTGTTACCAGGTACTGAGTAACACCAATGACCATTAGTAACACCAATGACAATGAGTTTGAATAAGATGCCGTTTTCCTCGCTTTGCATATTTTTGAAGATAATTTGAAAATTAAAGGCAAATGTTTTGCTGGAATGTAAAGAGTATATCTCCAACGAACCTAACTGCGTTATGCTTGGTTCGCGATTTGTTGTCGTTTGCTTGTCGTTCATTTGTGAGGTTTTTCTTCACAGTTAGTGAAGATTTCCATTAACAATAACGTTCAGACAAGTAAGTATCTAAATACAAAACTTTACAAACCCCTAAAACCATTAAGCTTAGGGTCCGTCCCATCCTGCTACAATTTAAGTGGTGTTTTTTGTTGTTGTTAATAATTCCAGTTTGGTTTGACGTAAGAAGACAAGTAAAAATGTTTTGGAAATAAAAAATAAATACATTTTTTTTTGTCCAATTTATAAAACAATCGGCTAAGAAATAAATAGCATGCAGTAAATTTCATAGTATGAAAAAAGGCGTTCCCTGTGGAACTGTTGGTAAAACGCGGACCGGACCGGAACGCTGAACAAACTGATTTTTTCTTTAAAATTTTTAAAAATAAACAAAATGTTCGTCCATTGTGCATAGTTCAGAAATATATATTTTATCATGTAGTTATTTTTAAAAATTACCAAGTTGTAGTCAAATATCGGAAAATTACATTACGTATGTTTTCATTTCCAATAAAGGCTATTTAAATTTTATTTAAAAAAAAATATTGAATATCCTGCATTAAAATAGCTTTTTAGTTAAAAGGAAATAGTTCCCAACTAACTCTTTTGAATAATGACGCAGTTCTTATGATTTATTTCTTAAATAGTGACATAATTAGTCTCATTTGCTGTATAGTGTATGTACTGAAAACATTAGAATGACAGATCACATATTTATTTATAAGGACTCCTCGTTTTCTAAAAATATTTGGAACATTTAACATAGAGTTTTGCAGCACTTACGTAAATGCAAAAGTAGGAGTACAACATTTTACTCGTTATTGGGAATACAAGTATACAGTAAAATAGATTTTGAGCCTTAAAGGGACATTCCTGAGTTTGCTGCATTTGTAAGATGTTTCCGACTCATAAAATAGTTCTACGATTACACTTCCATATTAAATATATTTTCTGGTTTAGAATATCAGTGTCTGTATATTCAATGTGTTTCTGGTCGTCTTTATATTTGTAAGAAGCCCAAACTGGATTTTGTTTTCAAATCATTTTTTTGTGGAAATAAAATGAAATTTAACCTAGTACAAATATTAGAACGATCAGAAGAATATATTTAATATGCCGTGTGAGTCGATAACATCCTTAAAATTGCAGCAAACTCAGTTAGTCCCTTAAATATCCGAAAAAACTACATAAATTCAGGAATGAATTAAATCTAAACACGAAAATAACTACATAAATTAAAGAATGAATAAATCTTAATTTAGTATATTTTTAAAACTGTGTTATCAATACAGAAACACACAATTGTTTTAATAGGCCTTTAATAGCCAAAGAAGAAAAAACAGAGAAAGAAAAAAACATTTAAGGAAATATTAATTACATAATTTTACTAACAAGTAGTGTATTGGTAGTCTCAAGAATAATAGTATTTCCAGGATACAGTCTTGAATGTCATTGGTGTTACTTGTTTTGTCATTGGTATTACGCAAGAATATTTTAGCTGTCATTTCTCAAACTTTATTTTTGAAATTTAAATTGTTTATTTAGCAAAGCATACCTTCTACCTTTATGACTTTGATGGAATTTATTTTAAAGGACTCCATATTTTTAAATAATTAAAACTGCCAGTGTATAATTTAAGTCACATACAGAATATCCGTGTGGAAATGCACAATTACACTCTTGGATAGTTTTTAATTCTAAAGTTATTCCATATATGTTATTAAGGACACCCAAATAACACATCCATATGCCCTTGATCACTATAAACCAATTGGATCACACTGCTGAACTACCCCACTTGTCCGGTAACACCAATGACATAATGAACTTGTTCATAGAGTAACATATGTCTGCACGTGCAGGCCGATTACAGTTGTGCGTGGCCAGATATAATTTTATGTTTCTCTGTTCATCTAGTTTCCAAAAGTTAACAGTAAATATTTATATCTTTTAATTGTTTTATCTTGTATTTGTATTTTGAAAAGTGACGCTTTTTGTAGAATGACCCATCTACAATCTTTAAATGAGGTTGTATTATTCGACATACTGGTTTTGTAGAATGACCCATCTACAATCTTTAAATGAGGTTGTATTATTCGACATACTGGTTTTGTAGAATGACCCATCTACAATCTTTAAATGAGGTTGTATTATTCGACATACTGGTTTTGTAGAATGACCCATCTACAATCTTTAAATGAGGTTGTATTATTCGACATACTGGTTTTGTAGAATGACCCATCTACAATCTTTAAATGAGGTTGTATTATTCGACATACTGGTTTTGCCTTCACAAAATGTACTAAAAAGGTAATACATACTGAAAATGCACCCAGATGCAATACCTTCACATGTTATTATTGTGCGAGTTTCACTCCCTTAAAGGGACAGTCCTGAGTTTGCTGCAATGTTTAAGATTTTATCGACTAACACAGACTTTTTAACGATTGTAATTACATATCAAATATATTTTCCTGCATAACATATTAGTGGCTGTATATTAAACGTGTTTCTGATCGTCCTAATATTTGTACTAGCGAAAACTTAAATTTATTTCCTAAAATATAATTTGAAGACAAAATCCAGTTTGGGCTTCTTACAAATATTAAGATGAGCAAAAACATATGGAATATACAGACACTGATATTCTAAACAAAAAATATATTTAATCGTAGAAACATTTTATTAGTCGGGGGCATCTTACAATGTAGCAAACTCAGGAATGTCCCTTTAATGATGGACCGATCACGTGATTCTAAACATGGCCGCGCACAGTATTTTGACATCACTTACCGGCCTCGGTGTCGCAGTGGTTAAGCCATCGGACTACAGGCTGGTAGGTACAGGGTTCGCAACCCGGTATCGGCTCCAACCCAGAGCAAGTTCTTAAGGGCTCAATGGGTAGGTGTAAGGCCACTACACCCTCTTCTCTTTCACGAACCACTTACTAACCAACTAACCCACTGTTCTGTAAAGTTATTCTGTAACACTTACAAACACAAGTAAACCAAATAAATCCTGTAATGAATAACCCAATATTACCTTATAAATTACAGACTTTTTTTTAAAGGAGGAAAAGGGTAGTCGGGTAATGTATAAAATATTAAATTTTTCTAGAATCTGCCCAATTTCACAAGCCAAATATATGAAAAAAGGGTGTACATTTTCCCTAGATGAATGGAAAAAATATTACAGTATACCTTTTTCAAACTTAAAAGATCCTACTCTTATATGGCTTCAGTATAGAATCTTACACAGAAAAATAGCAACAAACACATTTTTATACAAAATCAAATATGTTGATTCTACTATTTGTAATTTTTGTCAACTTCAACCAGAGACCCTGGAACATTTATTCTATGAATGTCCTAAAGTTGCTGTCTTATGGAATGCAGTGGAACAGTGGACACTGAACAAAGATGAACATACGAAATTTGATAAATATGTGGTACTGTTTGGAATTATAAACAAAAAAACACAAATTGTTAAACTGGTTAATTGTCAGTATAAAATATTATATTTATATTATGAAAATAAGAAATGCCAAATTGAACAAAGATGCCATTAAAAATATTATATATGAAAAGTTGAATGTTGAAAAATTTAGATTTTATAAAAGTTGTAACTATAAAGAATTGTGCATATGTGTTGCATTAAAGGGACATTCCCGAGTTTGCTGCATTGTAAGATGTTTCCGACTAATAAAATATTTCTACGATTAAACTTACATATTAAATATATTTTCTTGTTTAGAATATCAGTGTCTGTATATTCAATGTGTTTCTGGTTGTCTTAATATTTGTAAGAAGCCCAAACTGGATTTCGTCTTCAAATAATTTCGTACGTACGAAAAAATATATTTTAGGAAATAAAACGAAATTTAACCTAGTACAAATATTAGAACGATCAGAAACATGTTTAATATACAGCCACTAATATTTTATGCAGGAAAATATATTTGATATTTAATTACAATCGTTAAAAATTCTCTATTACTCGAAAACATCTTAAACATTGCAGAAAACTCAGGAATGTCCCTTTAAAACTTATCTGGTGTCAGGCGTCACTCCGAATACACAACTGTTTATCTGGGTATAAGTCGGTGTAGAAGTAGTTGTTATGGAGTACTACCCATGCGTCTGGAAATGCTATCCTATTTTCACCGAAGTTCTCCTTTGATATTTGTTTTTGCCAATCTTATGGGTTGTAATATAAACATGTAGTTCTTTAACCCACAACTCTACACTTTTTAAAAACATAATTACACAAGTTTTAGTTTTAATTTAAAGGGACATTCCCGAATTTGCTGCATTGTAAGATGTTTCCGACTAATAAAATATTTCTACGATTAAACTTGCATATTAAAGGGACATTCCTGAGTTTACTCCATTGCAAGATGTTTCCGACTAATAAAATATTTCTACGATTAAACTTGCATATTACATATATTTTCTTGTTTAGAATATCAGTATCTGTATATTCAATGTGTTTCTGATCGTCTTAATATTTCTAAGATGCCCAAACTGGATTTTGTCTTCAAATAATTTCGTACGTACGAAAAAACAATATTTTAGGAAATAAAATGAAATTTAACCTAGTACAAATATTAGAACGATCAGAAACACTAATATTTTATGTAGAAAAAATGTATTTGATATGTAATTACAATCGCTAAAAAGTCTCTGTTAGTCGATAACATCTTAAAAAGTGCAGAAAACTCAGGAATGTCCCTTTAAATATATTTTTTTGTTTTGAATATCAGTGTCTGTATATTCAATGCGTTTCTGGTCGTCTTAATATTTGTTTTTAGGAAATAAAATGAAATTTAAAGGGACATTCCCGGGTTTGCTGCAATTTTTAAGACGTTATCGATTAACAGACTTTTTAACGATTACAATTATATATCAAATATATTTTTCTGCATAAAATATTAGTGGCTATATATTAAACGTGTTTCTGATTGTTCTAATATTTGTACTAGGTTAAATTTCATTTTATTTCCTAAAAACAATGTTTTCGTACGTACGAAATTATTTGAAGACAAAATCCAGTTTTGGGCTTCTTACAAATATTAAGACGGCCAGAAACACATTGAATATACAGACACTGATATTCTAAACAAGAAAACATATTTAATATGTAAGTTTAATCATAGAAATATTGTATTAGTCGGAAACATCTTACAATGCAGCAAACTCGGGAATGTCCCTTTAACCTAGTACAAATATTAGAACGACCAGAAACACGTTTAACATACAGCCACTAATATTTTATGCAGACAAATATATCTGATATGTAATTACAGACAAATATATCTGATATGTAATTACAGACAAATATATCTGATATGTAATTACAGTCATCAAAAAGTCTCTGTTAGTCGATAACATCTTAAAAAGTGCAGCAAACTCAGGAATGTCCCTTTAATCCTATTCATATATTTACCTTTTTTGACACCCAATTGTGAATAGCTAGTACATTTTTGTGCTGGGGTGTCGTTAAACATTCATTCATGCCGATGCTTTCATATCACTTTGGTGTCTCCAAGCTGTACCTCACCGTGGTGCAGGGGTGTGATGGCCAATACAGCACAAATTGAAATTTTGAGTAAAAGTCGGTATCTATCTGTGATATTTGTATTTTTGCACAGTTCTTTACACTGTTTTTATTTAAATCTTGAATTTTTACATTGATGTTGATCATCACCGTATTTGTTTGCATTACCATAGTTTTACACCCAATAGCCGATGTATTTTTCGTACTGGGGTGTCGTTAAACATTCATTTCATTCCAAGCTGTACAGTACATGACATTGGAGCATCCCTTAGTTGTGATGGTGATACGAAAGTGTGTCTTTTTATCAATTGCTAATGTTATATTGTGTTGGGTACCCAGCCATGTTGGTATTAGAGACAATTAAAAAGCAGATGTTAGTGTCCCCTACACCGATGTTAAATATCATTTTAAACAATATATCTTTTCGACTTGGCAAGATGATTGTGACGGTGCGGTCGCGAACAAGGTTCATTCTGTCAAGCCAGTCCTGGGAGGGTGGCAGTCATCCTACAGGCGGTGCAGGAAGGATGAAGCAGCCCTGTACCGTGCCCGCATCGGCCGTACATATTTGACGCATTCATTTATTTTAAAGGACTCTCCTGAGTGTGAAATTTGTGAGTGTACACTGACTGTGCGGCACATTTTGCTGGAGTAATCATCTGATGCCGACGAGTAATGATATATTTGGCAACAAAAATGTTTTGGAATCTTTTAAATTCCATGCTGAATTAATTTTAAAGTTTTTAAAACACCGATTACTTACCTAAATACTTGTATTGTATTTTCCAGACAGCTCATTTACAAAAATGTATAAATAATATGTCCATATACATACCTTTTTATGACACCCAATAGCCGGTGTGTATTTTGTGCTGGGGTGTCGTTAAAAATTTACTCTAATCATGCCGATCGCATTCTTTGTACTTGCACGATCTTTTGCCGCCCAAGTTCAGTCGACCACTGTACACATATTGTGCTAAATATTGCGTACAAGGATTAATTCTATAAATACAACTGCATTGGACACCGCCAATTTTGCCATTTAACATACAAGCGGCTATATAATCGGTGGCCCTGTATATAGCCTCGGCTAATGACTACTGGCTATGTACCCGGAGGTCGTATTTTGTAGGGACACCCTATATAAAGGCCACGACATAATAATAATATAAATAAAATGTGATTCTTTCCTTATAATTAAGATAATAGTTTAATTACTTATTTCATATCAGACTGTAGTGTACAAGCCACATCCAGCATTGCCAACCTAGGTTATTGTACATAATATTATTCAAAGAGCGCTGGCCTGCTGCTTGGTCGGTCAAAGATCGATCTTCGTTAGTGTGCACCTTGTGCTATTTCTGGTTCCAGCCAGTGCACCATGACCTGTATATCAAAGGAACAAAATTCATCCGGTCTCAAACGAGCGTACAGTTTGTAGAGTAAAACCGGACATTGACGATCATGAGGACAGCACCCACATTCAGCTACGCTTCGTGACACTCCGTCGCAACAATTGCAAAGCTCGGCGATCTATTTCGAGACGTAGACCACGTGATCGCGCACTGGGCGATTCCGCCTTGTGCAGCAGTTACAGGGGCCGTCTCATATCAAGCGAAGTTACAACATGGAAGAGTTGGCTAATGCCGTTTTGGATGAATTTGGATTTCATTACGTCATTAAACCAAAACAATTACACATTACTGATTCCATTTTGAATTTGAAGGATACATTTGGGGTGTTATCGACAGGATACGGCAAAAGTATGTGCTACGTACTGCCTCCTCTTATGAGACGACCCCTGTAACTGCTGCACAAGGCGGAATCGCCCAGTCTCGAAATAGATCGCCGAGCTTTGTAATTGTTGCAACGGAGTGTCACGAAGCGTAGCTGAATGTGGGTGCTGTCGGGTTTCTTTCTGTAGTATGTGTATTAGTGATTAATATGTGGATTTTTTTGTATCACTTAACTCGAAAATGATTGATGTAAAGGTATTTGACGTCAAACATAGGATTGTTGTGGTATTAGAGCGGGACTCGTTGCCTACCGTTTGGTAGTCAGGAATTGCCAAAAAAAGACATAGGCTGGTCTCTGACTGTAATGAGAGCGTGTTTATGTCCAAATGTCCGTCTAGCTCTCTTACAGTCAGAGTACTCGGGCTACATGATACCAACAATTTGAACCCATCAAAGTTTCAAAAATGTGTTGACCCTTAAAATCTAACCATACCATGTTCTGACTTCAAAATGAAGTCGATTCCATTTTGTCACATAGAAATCGGAGCGAAGGAGCGCGACCGAAGACGAATTAGACGAATTAACAATTCGTATCTACAACGGTATATTTATTGACGAAATAAGTGTTATTTTTCACTGTTACGTTTCGAAATGCACTAGAATGGAAATCGGGGGGCAAAAAAAAAAAAAAAAAAAAAAGTGAAAAATACTTTTTTATTGTTTTTATTTAAGCAAAATTTACGTCGGCGGGTTCGTAAACCGAATAATAAAAAAAATACTAGCCTTATCTCCTAATTCAATGTGTTTGTGTATATTTTTTTTTTAGGAAATAAAATGAAATTTAACCTAGTACAAATATTAGAACGATAAAGCTAGGATTCCATTAAAGCGTTTGCAGTATGCGTTCGGGTTAAGGTTTTTTTTTTCAAACTACGATTCCATTAAATGAATGTTTATCGACACCCCAGCACGAAAAATACATCGGCTATTGGGTGTCAAACTATGGTAATGCACACAAATAAGGTGATGATCAACAACAATATAAAAATTCAAGATTCAAACAAAAACAATGTACAGAACTGTGCAAACATACAAATATCACAGATACATACTGTCTTTTACTCAAAATTTCAATTTGTGCTATATTGGCCATTCTCAAAGAGAATGTAACACCCCTGCACCACGGTGAGGTTACAGCACGCGCAGGGGACGATTCCATTAAAGAGACATTCCTGATTTTGCTGCATTGTAAGATGTTTCTGACTAATAAAATATTTCTACGATTAAACTTGAATATTAAATATATTTTACCGTTTAGAATATCAGTGTCTGTATATTCAAAGTGTTTCTGGTCGTCTTAATATTTGTAAGAAGCCCAAACTGGATTTTGTCTTCAGATAATTTCGTACGTACGAAAAAATAATATTTTAGGAAATTAAATGAAATTGGGGTGTCGTTAAACAAACATTCATTCATTCGAGATATAAAAAACCCAAAACCCCTGACAATCCTATTTCAGTAATATCCAGTTGCAGTAGGGTATTCTGTCTTTACCGCCGCTGGAACAGGACAGGAAAAATGGCCTCCAGTGCATCAAAGATACAAAGATATTGACATGAACTGGATTATTTGCATCCCTGTATGAGGGCAATGTAGCTTCATAAAGATAATCATGTTGCCTCACCAATTAGTTCTTCTATTTCGGTGACGGAAAATTATTTTGTTCCTCGAGGCATTTTGCCAAACCAAAACACGTGTAGAAAACAGGGGAATACCCATGAAATACCCTGTTCCTGACGTCACTTCCTTCGTCCATTTCAATGTTTGCGTTCTCAATCGCTACATGGACCGATTGAAAAGTAACGCAAACGCAACACTACCGTAAACGCAATGGAAACAATCATACATATTTCGTAATTCACATGAAACGTGTCGTATACCCTCAGGATAATTCGGAATGTTTTCAAATTATTTTCAAATCACTGGCATGATTCTACATGTAAGGTTTTGATTGGTGGACATGAACTCCAACTGGCTGCTGTTAGAGATCCACATGTAATAGTGGAGCTAATTTTAATTAGATTGTCTATATAACGTTTTAAAATATACTAACACTGATATTTGTATTGTATACGTTTCCCCGCAGCTCCTTACACTGTATCCCTTAGTTGTGATGGTGATACGAAAGTTGTCAATAGAGATGTTATATTTTGTTGGGTGCCTGGCCATGTTGGCATTAGGGGTGACGAAGGGGCGGATGTTGCTGCCAAGTCTGCTTTGAACTTGCCCCGTGTCCATGTTGGTGTCACCTACAGTGATATTAAATTTCATATTGACCGATATACCTGTTCGACTTGGCAAGATGATTGGGGTGGTGTGGTTGCGAGCAGGCGTCGTTCTGTCGGGCCAGTCCTGGGAGAGTTGCGGTCGTCCTGCAGGCGGTGCGGGTGGGGTGAGGTGGTCTTGTTGCGTGCCCGCGTCGGTCATACATGTTTAACATATTCATTTGTTTTGGGGAGGGACCCTCATTAGTGTGAGCATTGTTGGTGTACACTGACAGTGCGCCGCATTTTGGTGGAGTGTTGTCTTGGGCCGACGAGAGGTAGTATGTTTGGCAACATATGTTTTGGAGTCTTTTTAGGTTCCATCCAGAATTAATTGTAAAGTTTTTGGAGCACTTTGACTTCTATTTTAGAATATACTTGCCTTGATTTTGTGTATTGTATTTTACTTTTCCCTCACAGCTCCTTGCACTGTGGCTTACATAGATTTATATACATACTATTTTCATATACTTACCATTTGTGACACCCAATAGCCGATTTTTTTGTGTTTGGGGTGTCGTTAAAGGGACTTGCTTTTGCTGCAATTTTTAAGATGTTATCGACTAACAGAGACTATTTAACGATTGTAGTTACATATATTTTCCTGCATTAAATATTAGTGGCTATATATTAAACGTGTTTCTGATCGTTGTAATATTTGTACTAGGTTACATTTCATTTTATTTCCTAATATATATTTTTTCGTATGTACGACATTTTGTTTCCAGACAAAATCCAGTTTGGACTTCTTACAAATATTATGACGTCCAGAAACACATTGAATGTACAGACACTGATATTCTAAACAAGAAAACATATTTAATAAGTAAGTTTAATCGTAGAAATATTTTAATAGTCGGAAACATCTTACAATGAGCTAACTCAGGAATGTCCTTTCAAACATTCATTCATTCCTTACACTGGTTTTACATAATTATATATAAATAATATTTTCATATACCGTAAATCATTTAATAGAAGCATAGGCTTCTCTTATATATATAATATATATATATATATTATAAAGGTGAAAAGTGCAGAAAATAGGACGTACGATCCGAGAGCGGCTTTACCCTAAAATCTAGTTTTCGAAGACGTGTACTTGAACTTGATAATTCACTGTATCTACGTGCCAATAAGCCTACATGAAAATCATGTATAACTGACGTAAGGCTTTTATATTCTTTGGTTTCTGGATGTTTTATTCCCTTAAAACTGTTTCATTTTAAGGATTCATATTACGTCTAAGTCAGTAGAAGACAAGGAGAGAACCTTAACACATTCTAGAAGCAAATGTATACTTTTTTTCTCTGTTTTCGCACCACTTTAATTCTGTTTCTAAAAAAGTATTTAATATTTATTCTATCTGAATTGAAAAGAGCTCCATTAACTCTCATGTACCCGTATTTATAATTTACCAGATGAAAAATTAAAGGTGCAGTATCGATGTTGTGCCATATTTCGCTATTTTTACATTTATCTATGATAAACAGTTGCAAATTAACCGACCCATGCAAAATATTGCTTTATTTACCTATCTACAGAATACTATTCTACAACTTTAAAGATAATGGTAAGTAACTTATCAAGGATATTCACCAGGTTTGAATATGGTCCCTAAGACACCAACAACCTGTGGTTTGAATATTGGGTGAAGCACTGTTATATCCTTTTTCAAATATACTGAACAAAATGGAAAACTTTACAGTTTGAAAATACATTTATAAAAAGGAACTCAGCCATTCATCAAATTTTAGCGAGCGAATCGTTACTACCTTGACACTAGCTTGCCAACAAGCTGATCAGATTGCTTGCGAAACACGTGAGCGCATGTGCCGGGTCAAATTGATGGAAATCATGTTTTGCACGTGCAGAATCGGCATGAATTGCATTTCGCGTCCCAAATCGATTGAAACTTGTAGCCTGTCGTCACATCACTTGGAAAAACACACTTTCTCTACTGAATGTGTTGCTATTGGAAATGCCGAGACTGTCAAATGAAGAACGAAATCGCGCCATAGAGCGTCTAGACGCAGGGCAGTCCATGACGGTCGTTGCATGTGCGTTTGGTTGCAGCAGACAAACAATAAATAATCTGAGGACCCGTCTTGATCAAACTGGGTCAGTTGCAGATCGCCCCCGACCAGGTCCTCGGCGTATGACGTCACAGAGGGAGGACCGGTACATCCGTTTACGTCATCTCCGTGTCCGCTTTACGACAGTAACTTCCACCAGCAGGGTGCTCCTGGGAGGGAGGGTAACCGCACAGACCATCAGGAACCGACTGTGCACCGCTGGACTGAGAGCCCGAAAGCCATACTTCGGTCCCATTCTTACCCGTTTACATCGTAAACAGCGACTTCTGTGGACGAGATGCCATGTCAGATTCACTCAGAGACAATGGAACAGAGTGGTCTTTAGCGACGAATCCCGATTCACAATGATTTTTGCCGATGGCAGAATAAGGGCGTGGCGAAGACGTGGTGAACGTCATGCTCAGTGCTGTGTCAGAGTGGTCGACCATTTCGGTGGAGGAAGCGTGATGGTGTGGGGAGCATTCACCAGCAATGGAAGGTCAAGGCTTGTCGTCACCCAGGGGAACTATTGCGACCAAGTGCTTAGGCCGGTGCTGGTGCCATTCATCCATAATCATGGGCCTGGGTTGACCTTTCAACATGATAACGCAATCGCCCACACAGCGGCATTAACACAGAACTTTCTTCAAAATGCCGGTATCCCAGTCATGGCTTGGCCAGTCCGATCACCCGACATGAATTAAATTGAACATGTCTGGGATGAGCTCGGAAGACGTGTCAGAAACCGTGTTAATGCTCCTCAGACACTGCAGGCATTGGGACAGGCGCTGGTGGCTGAATGGAGGCGACTTCCGGTTCAGTGTTTCACACGATTGCTGAGATCCACGAGAAGACAGTGTCGGGCAGTTATCCAAGCCCAGGGAGGTCACACGCGATACTGACCCAGCATAATGAGTTCATTTGAAATCATGTGAACGTTGATTTGGACCCCCCTTCAACATTCCAAGCCATAACATGTTACACAATTAAACATCGTGATGACATATTGTGTTTTGCTCTTTATCACATCCCTCCCATCGACAAATGTCTGCATTAATGAACATATATATCGTTGTGTGGTTATCAGGGGACAAACAATATGTGTCAAGTTTTCCATTTTGTTCAGTATATGACTGCGTGCATTTTTAAAGTGACACCACATTTTAAAGAATCCCCTTTAACATCATTTTCCAACTAAAAAATGCCTTTATTACACAGTAATGTTTCAACAAAACATTTATTTTCAATGTCATAATACTGCATATGTCCTTTTAATTTCCAAATCATCCGCAAAAATATGCTAAGCGAGGATAAAAAACCCAAAAACAATCTTACTAAAATATGTTGCCATTGATGTTACGCAGTACCTGATAATACCAATGACAAAGTAAAATAAATTAATTCATGCTCTCTATAGAAACAGTACCTGCCTCGGCTGTGTCGTGGTTAAGCAATCGGATATAATGCTGGCACGTACAGGGTTCGCAGCCCGGTACCGGCTCCCACCCAGAGCCAGTTTAACGATTCAATGGGTGGGTGTAAGACCACTACACCGTCTTCTCTCTCACTAACAACTAACTCGCTGTCCTGGACAGACTGCCCAAATAGCTGAGGTGTGTGCCCAGGACAGCGTGCTTGAACCTTAATTGGATATAAGCACGAAGAAAGAAACATTTTTAAAAAATTCAAAAGGTACACGTTGTAGTAAACATACTATCTCAATAATACAATACAAAAAGGTTTTTCTTAAATTCATTACCATAAAATAAATACGACAAACACCAATGACTGAATAAACCTACTTTCATATTTTGACAATATTAAACAAAAATACTCAAAATTCTTCATACGTCTGCTGTTATTCACAAATAGTTTGAATGCCTATATCTACTAGTTGAATATAGAGTAACACCAATGACATAAAAAGTCGGGATAAGCTTATATTGTCCACCATCCTGTGAATATGGAAAATATTTACGAACTTTGGATCTGGGCCCCATTCGACGAAGCAGTCTTAGCGTTAAATTCACATTAAGTGCATAACTACCTGAACTTAAGATATGTTTTATTTATTGTGTATGAAGCGAATAATGACTGTCGTAGAGCGTTTGTTTCTCAGTCAGTCTGTTTAACAATATACTATATATATTTAAAGTATGTGCCACACAAATATAATAATACATGTATCATTCTGAAACTATAACATACTATTTACCGTTTTTCTTTTCTAATTGATTGATTAAACTTACCGCAGAAATAAAAAAAGATGAAACTATTTGGAAGGTCCAATAGAATTACCTGTGGTGTCCAAACAAATAATGACACTAAATTATAAATCTATCATTATGGTAGGCCATTAAACGTTGTTGGTAAATTCTTTCTTATGTAAAATTATTCTGCAAACTTGAAAATTTTAAAATGAGAAAATATCACCTTACCAAAAGTGACGGAGGTTATTCCTGTGGACCGTTCATTTATAATTAAAGCTGTTTGCTTCGGAACGCTGCAAATATGACGTCGATTAGGTCATGTGTTTAAACACTACAGTATACGACAGTACGATCAACATGTGAATTTTTTTTAGTAAAACAGACGTGTTTTGGTCATATTTGTTAAGTCTAAGAACTCTAAGCAATACAATTTAATTAAAATAACTGAATATTATACTAACGGAAAAAACCTTTTGTCTTTTTTAACTGATTGATTAAACTTGCCAAAAAGATGAAACAATTTGGAAGGTCCAATGGGATAACCTGTGGTGTCCAAACATAATGAATGGCACACTAAATTATAAATCTATAATTATGGTAGACCATTAAAAGTTGTTGGTAAATTATTCTTTCTTATGTAAAATTATTCTGCAAAGTTGTAAATTTTAAAATTAGAAAATATCGCCTTACCAAAAGTGTGACAGGTTATTCCCGTGGACCCTTCATGCCGATGTATTTTTCGTGCTGGGGTGTCGTTAAACATTCATTCATTCATTCATTCATTCATTCATTCATATATAATTAAAGCTGTTTGCTTCGTAACTGCAAATAGACGTCGATTAGGTCGTGTGTTTAAACACTACAGTATGCGACAGTACGATCGACATGTGAAATGTTTTGGGTTTTTTTTTTAGTAAAACAAACGTGTTTTGGTCACATTTGTTAAGTGTAAGAACTCTAAGCAGTACAATTTAAATAAAATAACTGAATATTATACTGGCGGAAAAAAAACCTTTTTTTTCTTTTCTAATTGATTGATTAAACTTACCGCAGAAAAAAAAAAGATGAAACAATTTGAAAGGTCCAAACTGTGGTGTCCAAACATAATGAATGGCACACTAAATTATAAATCAATAATTAAAGCTGTTTGCTTCGGAACGCTGCAAATATGACGTTGATTAGGTCATGTGTTTAAACACTAAAGTATGCGACAGTACAATCGACATGTGATTTTTTTGCGTTTTATTTTAGTAAAACAGACGTGTTTTGGTCATATTTGTTATGTCTAAGAACTCTAAGCAGTACAATTTAATTAAAATAACTATATTATACTGACTGAAAAAACTTTTTTCTTTTCTAATTGATTGATTAAACTTACCGCAGAAATAAAAAAGATGAAACAGTTTGGAAGGTCCAGTAGAATAACCTGTGGTTTCTAAACTGATAATGATACTAAATTATAAATCTATAATTATGATAGGCCATTAAAAGTTGTTTGTAAATTATTCTTTCTTATATAAAATTATTCTTGAAAGTTGTAAATTTTAAAATGAGAAAAAAATCGCCTTACCAAAAGTTAGATAAGGTTACTCCTGTGGACCTTTCATTTATAATTAAAGCTGTTTGCTTCGGAACGCTGCAAATATGACGTCGATTAGGTCATGTGTTTAAACACTACAGTATGCGACAATACGATCGACATGTCAAATGTTTGGGGTTTTTTTTAGTAACACAGACGTGTTTTGGTCATATTTGTAAGCAATACAATTTAATTAAAATAACTTATACTAACGGAAAAGAGTAACTTAGCACATAGTGGTATATTTTTTGTACTTTTGAAAATAACAACATGTTTAGTAATCCGTGTTATAAATGTTTACTTATTAAGAATTCAACATTTTAACGCTAGGCACTGTGGAGCGACCTAAAAGAGGGGTGCCGGTGGTATGAATAGTTAATACACAGAATCAGTATTGTGTATTAGTGTTGATATAGGCTTGGCAACGGCGACGCTTAGACAACACCAGACGGTTGAAAAAGGCTTGTGGGATGTTGTTCCATACCTGAATCAAAGCTTGCCATAACTGGACGATCGTTACCGGCGTTACATTTCATCCCAAACATTTTCAATGGGTGATAGGTCTGGAGAAAACGGCGGCCAAGGTAGTATATCAATGTTCTGTTGTCCTGCTGCAACAAAGATATTACGTCCATGCGCTTGAACAAAGATATTACGTCCATGCGCTTGAACAAAGATATTACGTCCATGCGCTTGAACAAAGATATTACGTCCATGCGCTTGAACAAAGGGTAGAACGTGAGGTCGAATGATGTCATCCCGGTAACGTATACCAGTCAAACTGCCATTAATAATGACGTGTCCGTCCACGAGATGAGATTCCACCCCAAACCATCACACTTCCGCCTACAAACTGCTGACATTGAATAACACAAGCGTCGCCAAAACGTTACCCTTGACGTCTGTTAGACCCTTGCACGCCTATCAGAGCTGTCCAGATAAAACCTGGACTCGTCTGTGAACAGTATACTGTCCCAGTCTTGTCGTCTAATCCTTAGATGTTGGCGATACCACGTTAGGCGTGCCTGCTGATGACGTGGAGGTAAAACTAGGCGTATCGCTGGTCGTCGTGACCGGATGTTGTGCTCCCTCAGCCGATTCTGTACGGTCCTGGCACTAATTGGTCGTAACCCAGGAACGGCCCGAGCAGTTAAACTGGCAGTTTGGAACCGATTTCGTAGATGCATCAGCCGAATATGGTTATCGTGTTGACTTAACGTTACACGTGGACGACCGGTTCGTGGCAAGTCCTGAGTGTTGCCCTGTTGTTGATAACGTCTCCATAAAGAGATTATCGTGTTTTGGTGTCATTCCTTTATTTGCAGCATATCCACGGCGCGAATAGGTTGATTTTCGGAAAACCGTGGCATGATGTATTCGTATTCTGTTAAACAAAAGTATTTTTCTGAGTAGTAAATGGTTAAACAACCACTGCGTGTTTTAGACTTTCAAAAGACAACATGTGTGAGTATCATGCGGCCCAAAAACACACATAACACAAAAATGTGCCGTATGACAGGTGTATCATGACCAAATCATGAAAGAGAATGTGTTCATAAATATGCATTGATTTTGTTTTCTTCCGTAATTTCAAAAGATGTGTAATTTTATGACACTTTATATCATGCACAGTTACTTTTTTCCGTTATTATATATTGCCTTATGCTTTATGTACCAGTATATCAAAGATCGTGGTATGTGCTGTCCTGTCTGTGGGATGGTGCAAATAAAAGATCCCTTGCTACTAATGGAAACATGTAGTCGAAATACTGTAATACAATTTGAAAGTCTGTTACACGAAAATAAAACTCGGAGTTTGGAGCATCCCTTAGTTGGGATGGTGATACGAAAGTGTGTCTTTTTATCAACTGCCAATAAAGATGTTATATTCTGTTGGGTACCCAGCCATGTTGGCATTAAGTGTAACGAAAAGGCAGATGTTGCTACCAAGTCTGCTTTGAACTTGCCCCGTGTCCATGTTGGTGTCCCCTACAGTGATTTTAAATTTCATATTAACCAATATATCTTTTCGACTTGGCAAGATGATTGGGACGGTGCGGTTGCAAATAAGCTTCATTCTGTCAAGGCAGTCCTGGGAGAGTGACAGTCATCCTACAGGAGGTGCAGGAAGGATGAGGTGGTCTTGTGCCGTGCCCGCATCGGCCATACGTGTTTGACGCATTCATTTATTTTAAAGAAGGTCCCTCCTCCTCAGTGTGAACACTGTCAGTGTACACTGACTGTGCGGCACATTTTGGTGGAGTGTGATCATCTCAAGCCGATTTGCCAACAAAAGTGTTTTGGAATCGTTTAAATTCCATCCAATGTTAATTGTAAAGTTTTTAAAACACTTTGACTTCCATACAAAATTTTAATATATACTTAACTCGATTTTATATATTGTATTATACTTTCCCGCCACCGCTCCTTACACTGTGGTTTTACATAACTATATATAAATAATACGTTCATATACTTACCATTTGTGACACCCAATAGCCGATATGTATTTTTGTGCTGGGGTGTCGTTAAACAAACATTCAATCAATCTTTAAATTGCACCATCACACAGACAGGATAACACGGCCTTTGATAGAGCAGTCGTGGTGCTGGAACGACAAATAGCCCAATGGGTCCACCGACTGGGATCGATCCGAGACCGAACATGGATGAGGCGAGCGCTTTAGCACCTGGCTACGTCCCGCCGTAGGACTTAATAGATCAAAGTTAGTACCAGACAAATCATGGTCTAGTTAGTACCTGACAAATCATGGTCTAGTTAGTACCAGACAAATCACGGTCTAGTTAGTACCAGACAAATCACGGTCTAGTTAGTACCAGACAAATCACGGTCTAGTTAGTACCTGACAAATCACGGTCTAGTTAGTACCTGGTGCCACTGACCAACCTGTTGCACCCCAAAACGGATCAACTTTGTCAGTTGTGGCTGTAAAGTTAGTACCAGACAAATCATGGTCTAGTTAGTACCAGACAAATCATGGTCTAGTTAGTACCAGACAAATCATGGTCTAGTTAGTACGTGTTGCCACTGACCAACCTGTTGCACCCCAAAACGGATCAACTTTGTGAGTTGTGGCTGTAAAACAAAAGATGTGAAAAGGCATGTGAGCATAGTAAAGCAGACATGGCACGTTCTGAAATGTGCATTGGCGTCGCAGGGTCGAACCGACTCGGTGGATCCATTCATCTGATTGGGTTTTTTTTTCTCGTTCCAACCAGTACATCACAATGGTCAAAGGCCGTGGTATGTGCTTTCCCGTCTGTGGAAAAGTGCATATCAAAGATCCCTTGCTGCATTAGGAAAAATGTAGCGTGTTTCCACTGATGACTAAGAGTTTGAATTACCAGTTTGACATCCAATAGCCGATGATTAATAGATCAATGTGCTCTAATTATATATACATAATATTTTCATATACTCATCTTTTGTGACACCCGATAGCCGATGTATATTTTTGTGCTGGGGTGTAGTTCAGCATTCATTCATTCATTCTAGTGGTGTCAATAAACAAGACAAACTTTTTTAACTCCATTGCATTGAGATCACGTGTGGTAATGTTCCCACACTTTCAAGCTTTGAACACAATGCAGTGTTGATACTTAATCTACATGTGACACAATCAAAATAACATAAGATTTACTGTCGGATGTATTAATATTTAATCTCACATAACTATCAAGGTACGACAAGTCTTTATTAAAATTAAACCGTTCGGTGTATTCATAGTACCCTGTTAAAATCATTTTGTGTAATTATGTTCTAATCCAGCAGATGAATGGATGTTGTGGCATACATGTGTAATAACTAAAGTATTATATTGTAAGAAGTGAAATTGCTTAACATTTGGACCAATGTTGGAATATGTATATAACAAATAGCTGTCATATGGTAAACTGTATCAAAATCCATGTCGGTGCCAAGTTTCAACTTGATATAGGCAATAGGTTCTTTTTTTGTATGTTACGTTTTGTATTATTTATTAATGCCACTGGGCTAGGTACTTTACACTGCTTTGTTTCAATAACCAACACCACCCCGATGACCACGTTATGCATAAACGGATCACTACACAGTGTCCTTAGATAACAATTGTGTCCCCTTTTACGAAGCGATCTTAGCGCTAAGATCACCATAAGTGCATGACTGACTCCTTTATGCACTTAAGATCAGTTCAGTGGAATATTTACAGCTGTGATGACATGCCCTGATGGAATCACTGTAAAAACAGTGATCACATCAGGTGACAGGTGAACATATCTTGCCCCACCGGTGGCACCCGTCATAAAATATCTTAAAACTAATTGTTTATAAAGTTATCCAACTCGCTTTCTCGTTCGATACGTTTTGAAACATCTTGTATGATAAATGATATATCTAACGGCCATCCATTTAGTATATTCTATAACTCATGCTAGTAACCGACATAATATTACTTTTTCTTGTGCACGTTTCTGCGCCGAAAGATCCCCAGAGCTAGAACGGGAAGATAATAACCAAGCCTCCTATATTTATATTCGATCAGTACATATTGCAGCACCCTGCCGAATGTGGAATATTTATAAGTTAAATGATATGAGTCAAGTTCATGGTGTGTTTCATTGACAAAGATGTCATCGAGTACTAGGTCAGCTTTGTTGATCTCGACGTTTGCTCATAAATTCAGGTATGCAGACCTCTTAAACAAAGATGTGTGACAAGATTGTATCACCAACCAGTCAATCGATATCTGAACTATGTTTCAATTTAACTCCATTTGAAAAATAAATTAACAAAATCTTGTTACATATTGGTGAAATGCAAACGGTTTAAGCTGGCGAGGAACATATTAGCTGATGATAAGAAGTGAGTTGGAATTATCTCTGTTTTACTCACAATGCCGTTTTTTGTTGGGGGTTTTTAATGAGAAATTTTAGGGAATAATATATTAATTTTGTCATAGTAATTTACTCCAGTTTTATATTCTGTTCCTTTAAGTATGGACGTTTTATCAATATGTTTTATTTAAAACAAGTTTTTTGTCTACTTAATTTTCAACCCACCAGCATTTTAAACCATTCAATCATATGCATAGAAATTAGGACAGCTGAACAGATTTAGCACCTAAGTGACAGTTCTAGACTTAGTCGAATTACAAGAGAGGTTGTGTAATGTAATGCCATGTGGGTATAATGATGCACTGAAATGCATCGGCAACCTTGCCATGGTCACAGAAAAACAGATGTTTTGGAATATTTTATATTCCACCCAGAATTAATTTTAAAATGTTTTTAAACACTTCAATTTCTATACTAAATTTGAAAATATACTTTACCGTGATTTATGTATCGTATTATACTTTCCCCCATATCACCTTACACAGTGGTTTTACATAATAATATAAATAATATGCCTCTCCTTCACAAACATGGGGCGAGACGAAGGTCATTGGTAAAGCGCTCACTTGATCCTCGTCGGTGGACTATTTCTCAACGACTGGTATATCAAACACTGTGGCATGTGCTATCCTGTCTGGGATAGTGCATATAAACGATCCCTTGCTACTAATGAAAAAATGTAGCGGATGTCCTCTCTAAGACTATAGGTAAATAGGTAAAATTACCACATCTGACATCCAATAAATCTAGTGGTGTCGTTAAACAAAACAAACATCAATCACTGGGCCTTCACTATACTTGATATTCTCCATGTCATCCCAAACATATTGGATCTAATGATAGAAGTACCCATGAGTACAACATGGGGAGTGTAGTTCTAATATTACAGAGGTATGTCTATGTGCACGTGCCGCTGATCTCAATTCCATCGGCTTGATTTTCTTATTTGTTCAAATTTTTCTCGGATATCCTACTATGTTGTCAGTTTTGTTTATCTTTTCGTTGGAATGATTGAATGAATGAATGTTCGAGTCGAGCGAGTCCGGACAGGTCAGGTCATAGGGCTTAACGTGCACGTTCAGAGCAAGCTGTTGTAGCGCACGCCTATCATGGGTGTAGGTGTCGACTTATGCAGAGTCCTCCGTCTAGGACAGTTAGGTAAATACTTGTACTCTTTTTCCACCAATTAATAGTATAACCAGTGTGGCCTGATTCCAGTACTGATTGTCGCCAGTCAGTAATATGACCAGTGTGGCCCGATGCCAGTACTGATTGCCGCCAGTCAATAGTATGACCAGTGTGGCCCGATGCCAGTACTGATTGCCGCCAGTCAATAGTGTGGCCCGATGCCAGTACTGATTGCCGCCAGTCAGTAATATAACCAGTGTGGCCCGATGCCAGTACTGATTGTCGCCAGTCAGTAATATGACCAGTGTGGCCCGATGCCAGTACTGATTGCCGCCAGTCAATAGTATGACCAGTGTGGCCCGATGCCAGTACTGATTGCCGCCAGTCAATAGTATGACCAGTGTGGCCCGATGCCAGTACTGATTGTCGCCAGTCAGTAATATGACCAGTGTGGCCCGATGCCAGTACTGATTGCCGCCAGTCAATAGTATGACCAGTGTGGCCCGATGCCAGTACTGATTGCCGCCAGTCAATAGTGTGGCCCGATGCCAGTACTGATTGCCGCCAGTCAGTAATATAACCAGTGTGGCCCGATGCCAGTACTGATTGTCGCCAGTCAGTAATATGACCAGTGTGGCCCGATGCCAGTACTGATTGCCGCCAGTCAATAGTATGACCAGTGTGGCCTGATGCCAGTACTGATTATCGCCAGTCAATAGTATAACCCGTGTGCCCTGATTCCAGTACTGATTGCCACCAGTCATATAGGATGACCCGTGTGCCCTGATTTCAATACTGATTGTCACCAGTCAATAGTATAACCCGTGTGCCCTGATTTCAGTACTGATTATCGCCAGTCAATAGTATAACCCGTGTGCCCTGATTGCCGCCAGTAGGTAGTATGACCCGTGTGGCCCGATTCCAGTACCGATTGCCGCCAGTCAATAGTATGACCCGCGTGGCCTGATTCCAGTACTGATTATCGCCAGTCAATAGTATGACCCGCGTGGCCTGATTCCAGTACTGATTATCGCCAGTCAATAGTATAACCCGTGTGCCCTGATTCCAGTACTGATTGCCACTAGTCAATAGGATGACCCGTGTGCCCTGATTTCAATACTGATTATCGCCAGTCAATAGGATGACCCGTGTGCCCTGATTCCAATACTGATTGCCGCCAGTCAGTAGTATAACCCGTGTGCCCTGATTCCAGTACTGATTGCCGCCAGTCAAACCCGTGTGCCCTGATTTCAGTACTAATTATCGCCAGTCAATAGGATGACCCGTGTGCCCTGATTCCAGTACTGATTATCGCCAGTCAATAGGATAACCCGTGTGCCCTGATTCCAGTACTGATTGCCACCAGTCATATAGGATGACCCGTGTGCCCTGATTTCAATACTGATTGTCACCAGTCAATAGTATAACCCGTGTGCCCTGATTTCAGTACTGATTATCGCCAGTCAATAGTATAACCCGTGTGCCCTGATTGCCGCCAGTCGGTAGTATGACCCGTGTGGCCTGATTCCAGTACCGATTGCCGCCAGTCAATAGTATGACCCGCGTGGCCTGATTCCAGTACTGATTATCGCCAGTCAATAGTATGATCCGCGTGGCCTGATTCCAGTACTGATTATCGCCAGTCAATAGGATGACCCGTGTGCCCTGATTCCATTACTGATTATTGCCAGTCAATAGTATAACCCGTGTGCCCTGATTCCAGTACTGATTGCCACCAGTCAATAGGATGATCCGTGTGCCCTGATTTCAGTACTGATTATTGCCAGTCAATAGTATAACCCGTGTGCCCTGATTCCAGTACTGATTGCCACCAGTCAATAGGATGACCCGTGTGCCCTGATTTCAGTACTGATTATCGCCAGTCAATAGTATAACCCGTGTGCCCTGATTCCAGTAATGATTGCCACCAGTCATATAGGATGACCAGTGTGCCCTGATTTCAGTACTGATTGTCACCAGTCAATAGTAAAACCCGTGTGCCCTGATTTCAGTACTGATTATCGCCAGTCAATAGTATAACCCGTGTGCCCAAATTGCCGCCAGTCAATAGTATGACCCGCGTGGCCTGATTCCAGTACCGATTGCCGCCAGTCAATAGTCTGGCCTGATTGCTAAATATAGCCAATTTTCAATGTTTTCACTTAATTTTATTGTTGTATCTGCATATGTGTTAAAGGGACATTCCCGTGTTTGCTGCAATTTTTAAGATGTTATCAACTAATAGAGACATTTTAACGACTGTAATTACATATCAAATATATTTTTCTGCATAAAATATTAGTGGCTGTATATTAAACGTATTTCTGATCGTTATAATATTTGTACTAGGTTAAAATTCATTTTATTTCCTAAAAATAACCTGCGATATTTTTATTTGTGCACAGAATGTTTACTTTAAGTTTTAAATTTTTATATTCATCATAAATGTTTATTAAAAATGCCGTAATATACTTACCTTTATCTGACATTTGCTGTGCTGGGATGTTTAACATTCATTCATGGTGTTTTTGAAATGTAATTTCAGGCCACCCGTGTTACGGAAAGGAAGGCGAGGTGATCCCCCACCCTGACAACTGCCACTGGGTGTACAACTGCACCCAGGCAGCCAGACAGCCCCAGTGGAACCACGGAGAACCGTACGTGCGGGAGTGCCGATACCCACAACTCTTTGATCGGGGAACCGTCCGCTGTCGAGAGTTCATCAACGTCAACTGCGACTCGCGATTCGAACCCGTTGACCCATGTATGTATATATACATCATAGCTGTTTGTTGTTGTTTTCCAGTTAACCCGACAACACTCATTAATCATCATTTCCAACAACACTGTTTTACTTAAATACATCCAGTTGTATAGTATTAGTCGAAATATTAGTCTCTTGCTTGAAATAGTAATTTTTGGGTGTTTACGTCTGGTGAAGTAAAATCATTTAGAGTCTGTAATCACCTACTCATTTACACGGCAAAAGTATGAGGAAAGTAATAAATGTGTATACATGTTCGTTATCAGTTAAAGCCGTCTGGATTGGCAGGATTTACCGTAGTCGGTTGAGTGCTCGTTTGAGGTGCTTGCGTAGCAGGATCGAACTACCTCCGTGGATCCATTCATTCTCGTTCCAACCAGTGCACCACAGCTGGACAAAGGCCGTGGTATGTGTTTTCCTGTCTGTGGGGAAAGTGCATATAAAAGATCCCTTGCTACATTATGAAAAATGTAGCGGGTTTCCTCTGATGACAACAAGTCAGAATTACCAAATGTTTGACATCCAATAGCCGATGATTAATTAATCAATGTGCTTTAGTGGTGTCGTTAAACCAAAACAAAACCTCCTGAATTGTCACATACCTTAAAGAGACTATCCTGAGTTTGTAACGTTTTAGAATAACATATCGTTTTATTAACTACCATAACATATTACAGGGACATTCCCGAGTTTGCTGCAATTTTAAAAGTGTTATCGACTAACAGAGACCTTTGGACGATTGTAATTACATATCAAATATATTTTTCTGCATAAAATATTAGTGGCTGTATATTAAAGGTGTTTCTGATCGTTCTAATGTTTGTACTAGTTTAAATTTCATTTTATTAACTAGAAATTATTTTTACGTACGTTCGAAATTATTTGAAGACAAAATCCAGTTTGTGCTTCTTACAAATATTGAGATGACCAGAAACACATTGAATATACAGACACTAATATTCTAAACAAGAATATATATTTAATATGTAAGTTTAATCGTAGAAATATTTTATTAGTCAGAAACATCTTACAATGCAGGAAACTCAGGAATGTCCCTTTAAAGCTGCCTAGTTTGTAGGTAATGTAGTTTGATGTGTTCGACCATTACAGGTTCCTTGCCTTTAACCTGTACACTGCTTACAACTTTTAGCGTAATATTACAACTTGTTCAAAAAACTCACGGTGTTTTTGATCGTTCTTGTGTTGTGTACTTGCTGAAATGTATGTATGTACCTCCGAATTTTAGGTCAGCGAATTTTAAGCTTCCCCCACTCCCACCCCACAATTTTTTTATTATTTTTTTTAAACCCAGAAAATCTTTAGCAATTTGGTCAATATTCTAAACAAGAAAATATATTTAATATGTAAGTTTAATCGTAGAAATATGTTATTAGTCGGAAATATCTTACAATGCAGCAAACTCAGGAATGTCCCTTTAATTACAATTTCTTCTTTAGAATACAATCTCCATATTACATGCGTTTGTGAACATCATAATGTTTGTAGTGACTCTTTGGATTTTAGTTCCTAATAATTTCGTACATACGAAAATAAATATTATGAAATTAAATAAAATTTGAGCTGCAACAAAGATTCTGAGGATCAAAAGCGCATTAAATATTCAGCTCTATGAATGGCTAAAGTATGGCGCAACTTTGGGAGACCAACCACGACGGACCCCAATAGGTAAGATTCCAGCAAGAGCTAAAATTCAGCCAACTAAGTCAAATTACTCCAATAGCTCTAATTGAATTTCGAATTATGCGTCAACATTACATCACGACATTTTCTAAAACTATTTCATTTTGGACCTAATCCTACGGGGCATTTGCAAATGCTAAAGCACCAAAAACCATCCCCGCCCGCTACCAACAATAATCAAGCTTGTACTCCCTGATACATTCCAGCGTGGACAATCCCCTCTCCCACCTCGCCTCGCCTCAAACTCTTTTTCTGTCCTGGACGGAGGATCCGGCGAAAGTCGACACCTACACCCACGACAGGCGTGCGCTAAAACAGCTTGCTCTGAACGTGCACGTAAAACCCTCTCACCTGACCTGACCCGACAACTCTATACTGATATTCTAAAACAGAAACTGTATGATGAAAACTTGCCCATTGGACGATTTCTCGTTCCAGCTAACAAACTAACTTAACAATGGCATACAATTCGGGACAGTCTCTTTAACGAAACGGGGGTGGAGGACGTAGCCCAATGGTAAAGCGGTCGCCTGATGCGCGTTCGGTGTAGTATTGATCCCTGTCGGTGGGTCCATTGCACTATTTCACGGCGACTTGTATATCAAAGGTCAGGGGACGTGCTATCCTGCCTGTGGGATGGTGCATATAAAAGATTGCATGCTATTATTGTATCACAGACTGAAGAGGGACCCCTTAAACTATGGAGTTATTTTCGAGGTGAAAAACCACTGAAAAATACAATATGGCAAAAATCCAAGATGGCAGTATACAATTCAATATGGCGGCCACAAATAAAAATATTTGAAACGACATATAGCATGTAATATGTTGTATTTTTGTGTTTTCGGGAAAGCTAAATACGTTTCTGGGCTCAAAAGTACATTTTGACATTTCCCGACACCGTAATCCAAGATGGATCCCCAAAAACATAAGATTGTCTTCGCCAATGAACCGAGAGAATCATGAATTCCTTCAAATATAAACGGAACCATTCCTTTCTTTACATATACCAGTACAGCAAATCTTTAGCAATTTTAACCCTAGAAAAGTTCATCGCTTCGCTGAACTAATTTAAATTGAAATCAGTTTTGCTACTAATGTTATCGAGGTATTAAGATTGGCAACGTAAATGTCTACAGGTAGTTCGCTATTGTGTTTCTTTAGACGGGCAATGTAACTCGCCTTAGGGACTGAAAGTGCGATACCCCTGTCTAACGTCTTGGAATCTTCAGTGTTCGAGTCCTCTACGCATTTGTTTAATTGTTATCTTGCTATAATCAGGGTCGGGACGTAACCCAGTGGTATAGCGCTTGCTTGATGCGCTGTCGGTTAGGATCTATCCCCGTCGGTGAGCCCATTTCTCGTTCCAGACCATGCACCACGACTGGCTATCAAAGGCCGTGGTATGTGCTATCATGTTTGTGGGATGGTGCATATAAAAGATCCCTTGCTACTAATGGAAAAATGTTGCGGGTTTTCTCTCTAAGACTTAATTGTCAGAATGACCAAATGTTTGACATCCAATAGCCGATGGGTAATAAATCAATGTGCTCTAGTGGTGTCGTTAAACAAAACAAACTTTAACTTTTTATTTCGACTGGCAATGTAACTGGTCTTAGGGACTGAAAGTGCGATGCCCCTGGGCTAACGTCTTGGAATCTTCAGTATTCGAGTCCTCTATGCATTTGTCTACTTGTTCTCTTGACGTACACAAAACAAGCACTTGGTTGCATCACCAATCGTTATAGACCATAAAGATGGCGCCGAGTACCAGTTGTCATTTTAATCAATATATTGCATATTAATATTTCTGATCGTGTTACAAGATGTTTTAATATTAAGGTAGCTAGTGTACAAGGCACTAACACCAATGGCTTTCGTTTAAAATACCAAGTATGAGTATATGTTACCATCAATGTGTAAAACCAGTAATTTTGCGTAATGCTTGAAATGTTCGCATAATGCCTAAAATCTTAGTCATTTTATGAAATGAGTAAAAATCAATAAAAGGCATTATATGAAATGACTGAAAGGCTATGGATACAATAAATAATGTGTACACTAAATGTATTAATCTTCGTTTCTATATTTCTCGTTACATACGATAATATATCTGGCAGTCTTTAGTTTAAACGTATTTTATTTAAGAAGAAACTGGTGAGTGACAAGTTATTACCACTTTTTAAACCTGGAAATAGTGTAATATAATATACAGTGAAACCTCGCAAAACCGAACACTGTTAACCTTTTGAAAGTCACTCTTTAAATATTAGTACAGAATATAAGCTCTAAAACAGAACTATTTATTTGGTCCGTGGGTGTCTTGTTAAGAGTGGTTTCACTGTCTATTACAATATAACACGTACAGTATAATGCATGTTTTATTATAATTATAGTCATACATTTTGATAGATACTGTACTAAAAGTATGTACGTGCATAAAACGTACTTTAAACATATTTTATTTATGGAGAAAAGGATCGGTTACAAATCATTACGACTTTACACCAAGGATTTACTGTTATGTGCAGTAGACCTTGAAAAGTAGGTCACCATGACCTAGTAATAATACGCGACACACCGCCATCCCAAGTTGTTCATACTTGTGTGGTTTGATGATCCTGTATGCATATGTATGCAAGATATGGTCCGGACAAGAAAAAACATTAACAGACGTCCGTACGGACGGAAGGACAACGCCATACCATAATACGGCCTATCATAGACGGGTGTATAAAATCATTCGAAGAGGAAGAAAAGATACATATAGGAAAGAGAGATTGAAAAAAAAAAAAGAGCTATAATAGTGTAATTATTTACATGTAATGAGCAAAATAATTAAAACATTTCTAACAGTTGACGAACTGTTGTGTGGCCAGATTGATAATCATAAAACAATGTGTCATATAAAGTGTAATGTTACGAATGTAATTATTGTGGCTAAGCATATTACACACATGGCCTGATTTACTTTAAATACAATCAGACATCTTGTGCAAGACAAGGCGTTGAATTTTAACGTGAAATGCCTTAACAAGAGTACATTTCAGGCATTGCACGAAATGACTGGTTTCACAGACTGACTAACATACATACGTTCCTTAACGATTGCTGTGTAATATTTTGTGATAATACATACTTCATTGTATACAATATGTTTCAATGACAAGCTGGTTTCGCTATGCTACTTTGGGATGCGAACAACAGTCCGCATTGTAGTCGAACAGCTGGTTCAGACTAAACATAGCTGCAACGTCTCGCTCACGTGTTGTACAAACAGTGGCCGCAAGAGAATTTGTTGTTCAACTGCCAGTTTACGAAATAACTCCACGAAGTGGAATTCTTCGAATAAAAGAAAAAAGAAAAATTTATAATTTTATTTCTTAAAAAGAAGTTTGTTTAACGACACCACTAGAGCACATCAGCTATTGGATTTAAAAAATGGTAATTCTGACTCGTCATCAGAGGAAACTCGCGCTACATTCTTCTTAAAGAGACATTCCCGAGTTTGCTGCAATTTTTAAGATGTTATCGATCAACAGAGACGTTTTAACGATTGTAATTACATATCAAATATATTTTTCTGCATAAAATATTAGTGGCTGTATATTAAACGTGTTTATGATCGTTCTAATATTTGTACTAAGTTAAATTTTATTTTATTTCCTAAAATATATTTTGGTACGTACGAAATTATTTGAAGACAAAATCCAGTTTGGACTTCTTACAAATATTAAGACGATCAGAAACACATTGAATATACAGACACTGATATTCTAAACAAGAATATATATTTAATATGTAAGTTTAATCGTAGAAATATTTTATTAGTCAGAAACATCTTACAATGCAGCAAACTCAGGAATGTCCCTTTAAAGCTGCCTAGTTTGTAGGTAATGTAGTTTGATGTGTTCGACCATTACAGGTTCCTTGCCTTTAACCTGTACACTGCTTACAACTTTTAGCGTAATATTACAACTTGTTCCAAAAATTCACGGTGTTTTTGATCGTTCTTGTGTTCTGTACTTGCTAAAATGTATGTATGTACTTCGGAATCTTAGGTCAGCGAATTTTAAGCTTCCCCCACCCCCACAAAAAAACAAACAATTAAAAAACCCACAAAATCTTTAGCAATTTGGTCAAAATGTCTGTAGTCAGCAGTAAGAAAGACGGTACTTAAAGGAATTATACTCGATTTTCTAATTAGCTTGCTTTCCGAGTTAGTAATCAAATATAATCAAATGATTTTACTAACAATGGCTTGAACTGCATTCACGTTTCTTTGGCACAGTTATGGTGTTCCATTTTACAACAATGAAGCATTTACACCGTTAAGTATGATGGTATTGTAGTGAAATGTACTTACATATAAAATATACTTACTGACCCTCAACTTGTTTTGAGTAGTATATACATAGGCATACGGGCTCCTTTTTTTCGGGTTGGGGGGGGGGGGGGGGGATGGGGCTGATTTTTGCCCAAATTAAACGAAAATGTCCGAATCTGGATAGCATTATTCATTCATATTAGAATCCCAAACACCTATGAAAATGAATCGGTACTCGTTTATACATGGATTATATCTAATATTGTCGATAGAATGATGAAAATACACACGCTGAAAAGGTTTCCGGCCAGCTCACCGTATTTGAGGTTTTCCTCCAGCACTCCAGTTCTCATACACTTATGGTAGTATATTATGGCCCTTCCCGCCCTTGTGTTTCCCCAACGTGCCCGTAAAATGGCGGCTTTTTGTTCCACTAAAGGTCACCATGACAGACGCAGGGGTTCGAATGTTTCCCCGACATGCCCATGAATTTTTTTGTTCCACTAGAGGTCGCCATGATAAACGCAGGGGTTCGAATGTTTTCCTGACGTGCCCGTGAAATGGCGGTTTTTGTTTCAGTAAAGGCCACCATGATAAACGCAGGGGTTCGAATGTTTCCCCGACGTGCCCGTGAAATGGCGGTTTTTTGTTCCATTAAATGTCACCATGACAAACGCAGGGGTTCGAATGATCGAAACAGTCCGCCTCACGTTGTGGTCGTTTTCAAATAGATCAGCACAATCGTGTTAGCTTGAAAAACAGAGCTAAAACGTCAATCAATCCTAAAGTGGTCTGGGTTCGCCAAGCTATTTGTACGGACTGCCAACAATTTCACACGAAGACGAAAGCACCGAAAATATCTCTCTGATGTGATAACATTAGAGAAGTGCAAATAAGAAATTATTTCATTATCATGTGTCACACGTATGACAAGATCATGTCGAACTTGAGTTGGGGGAATCCACGAGTTCTGCACTTGACTTTGAACGGTACAATGCAAAACAACTCTATTATTGCAAATATATTTTAACAAATGATGAACCATGAACCTGCGTTGTTTTGGGAGTTTTCGTGTTTCCGGTTAATTAATGACATACTCAATGTGTACGTAATGAGAGTACGTACCATAGCCTTGGGATGGGTGGGGGTAAAAGACCATCGAGGGCGATCGATCCTGTGATCCATCGCACCTCTTGCAGGCGCTCCATCACTGTGCTAATTCCCGCTCCTATAGAGGCATCTCCGTGCAACAATTGATGTTATCATTAGGGATGATACCGACTATTGAAACCACTAGCTAGCATAAGACATTGCTTAATGCAACTATAATTGACCGTGACAAAACAAAACAAGTTTAGTAATGTCCTAATTTCCACAACACTTCTTTCTTTGACAGGTGAATACACAATGAACCAGTGTGAGCGCGCTAACTGCATCCCGTGCAACAGACGATATGGCAGCTGCAGAGGACGAGCCAATGGAATCTACCCGTTTCACGTGACGCGATGGACTCCGACCTTCGTCACTTGCTTTGACCAGAGGAACATCGCCCAGGACGACTGCCAGGAACCCACTCCGATATTCTCTCCGGAAATGAACGACTGCGTGTCTCTCCTCGAGGTGCCGAAGGAGCGAGGTGGTATGCGCCCGGACTGCTCGTTCAGGGAGGACGGGTACTACCCCGATGAACAAGGCAGGTGTGGCATTTTCTTTGAGTGCCGGGACCGCGTCTTCCTCAGCTACGACGAATGTCCGGCCGGCATGGTGTTCGATCCGCTGACACTGCGCTGTCAGCCCATCGATATGGCAGCGCCGCCTTGTGGCACGGGAAAGTCGCCCAGCTGCCAGAAACGAGAGGATGGTTTCCATGCCGACCTGTACGGCAGATGTACGTATTACTTTGAATGCCGGAGACACAGATTCGTGAAATACAGGACTTGTGATTTCGGATCATTCGACCCAATTTACCAGGAATGCGTTATTCCCAACGAACTCATCCCAAAGCCGTGCGGGCTCCTCCCAAATCCTTGCGAGGATAAAGACACGGGCGTCTTTGTCGATGTTGACGATGGGTGCAAGAGTTACACAGAATGTAGTCGTGGATTTATTATCAGAAAAGGCACGTGTCCAGGCAATCAGATTTTCAGCACTGCTAGTGGAACATGTGTTCGAGCAGACCGTGCACCAGAGCCGTGTGGAAATACTCCTAGCTGCAAGGACAAGCCAGATGGCAGGTATCCGGCCATGGCTAAAGGCTGCAGTTTTTACTATCGGTGTTCCAGCGGCACGTTCCAGGGATTCAAGCAGTGCACTAGAAGTGATGGTGGATTTTTCTTCAACGCAAGGAAAGGAAAATGTGACTTTCCACAGAATATTTGCCACCCATGCGGTTATAAATGGTGGGGATGGTACGTAACTAGAACAGGTTTATTAACATATTCTAAGTGATATAATCACACCATCATGAAACATGTGCCATACATTTCACCTTTTAACAAGCATTTTGAGAGTACTACTAAAGCAATACATGTCCCTTACTGGGCCCAACAATTTTTCGTATCCCCTAAATTCAAGGGCCATAACTCTGACAAGTTGGTAAAACATCATGAAACTTGAACTTGATCTGTTAAGCTATATACAAATGATAAAGCTATATACAAAATTTCAACTTAATATCTTGAGGCATTGCAAAAATCCGGGGGGAAAAATGGTCATATCTCCTAAGTTCAAGGGCCATAAGTCCGCTAAAAATGGGTAAATCGCCATGAAAGTCAAACTTTATCTGTAACAGTACGTGATAAACCTATACAAAAATATTCAGCTCCATATCTAAAGGTCTTCTGGAAAACAAATTTTCACATCTCCTAAGTTCAAGGGCCATAACTCCGTCAAAAATGGTAAATCGTCATGAAAATCAAACCTGATCTGTAATACTACATGATGAAGATATGCACAAAATTTCAGCTCAATATCTGAAAGCCTTCTGTTAAAAGCATCCGGAAAACATACGTGGGACAGACAGAAGAACGGAGATGAAACCTATAGTCTCCTCCGGTTGGAACGGCAGGGGACTAATAATCATAATATTAAAACGCGTGTGCACACATTAGAAAACATTTGCAACTAATCCCACTCTTGCATGACACTATCGCTTGTAACACGAATTATTCTGGCACCAATAGATCAATCGAAATTCGTAACTACGAACCAGTTTGGCTCCCGTTCCTTTAGTGTGAGTGCTGTGAAGAAATGGAATGAAGTGACAGGCACTGTTAAAAATGCCACAAATCTTATATCGTTTAAAAACATCTTAAAACACATTTGTTTGTCCAGTACTTTTAATTATCCAGTTTGACTTTTTATCCCCCCCCCCCTTAAGCATATTAATCATATTTAATCATATTTATTTGTTATTTTAGTATTATCCTACCAATTGTTATACTATGTTATTGTTTTAACCATGTCATTTTAATTATGTAATGCTTTTTAAGCATACATTAGTGTGGAGTTTAGCGGTATATAAATGAACTTATTATTATTATTATTATTATTTAACTTTGATTTAATTGTAAAATAGTGCCGGTCAATTATAAAGCAATTGTCATGAACTCTAGGTTTTTGCAAAGCAGCAGCAAATTTGAGAATTGTGTTTTGACAGGATGTAATTTTATTTGTTGAACGTTACATTTATTTTGTTATCGCCTTTATATGAATGAATGTTTAACGACACCCCTGCATAAAAATTCACACCAGCTATTGGGTGTCAAACAAAGGTAGGTATAAGAATAGGATTAAATTAAAACACAAACTTCTGTAATGATGTAAAAAAACCCAATAGGATTAAATTGAAAAGTAAACGTATATAATTATGTAAAGGAGACAACACAAAACCCCCACCCCAATGTAAAGAGATGTGGGTAAAGGTATATCAAGGTATGTATATTTTAAAACTGTGTAAAAATCAAAATATTTTTAAAACTTTACAATTAATTCTGGATGGAATTTAAAATATTCTAATATATTTTGCCTTTGAGTTGCCATAATAGTTTTATCAGTTGTCTTAAAATTGTAATAACAATACTAAATATATTTTTTAATAGAATCAATCCCCCCGAAGTACCCAAATACCTACCAAATTTCAGATAAATCGGCCCATAACCGTTCTTACAGGATGACACAACAGAGGAGACCAAATAATAATTATAATCACACCAAAAACATTACGTTCCCAGCCTTGGCTTGGGAACCTAATAAATAGTAATACTATTTATCCGTACTAACTGACGTTTGTAAATATTATTTAGGTTGAAATCCACTGGTGCATAACTTAAGACACATTTTCAACCCAAGAAGGTGAAGAACCTGCGATTTCGAGTGAGGGCAGCGATCCGAAACCAGACGTCTTTATGATCATATCTGTAGTAGTCTTGCTTAGCCATGCAAGCAGATTCAACGGCCCGTTTTACTGTGCTTACTAAAATGTCCATTAATACAACGACCCGATCTTAGAAATATATTACAATCTACACTCGAGGCTTACCTTTGATCCTAACTTCACGTTTGATTGAATTTGTAACAATAGCTATTGGATTAAAGTTTAATCTTCGAATTTCAAGAGACAGACCCTAGTTTTTAAACACTACCACGTATTGATAATTTTGGAGTATTGAAATCGGACATTACTTATATTGTATTGTTTAGATTATCCATTTCCGAACAACCGAAATGTTTCTGGTCATCTCGGTGTTTATAATACCACGAAATGAATTTTTAAAACTCACGTATGTCTGAGAAGTAACGGTTATGGAGATTAATTCTAGTCTAATTTTAGAGGGTATTTCCCCCAGTTCTACGTGTCAAACTATTATTTCAATCTATTGTAACTTTATCCAGATGTGTTACAGGTTGGTAGATTAACCAAACATGGTGTCCATTTTTCAGCGGTTGAAACAAGAGTCTGCGACTTTAACATCTAAATGTTGGCCTACATATCGGCAACTTAATTTTCTGTTGTACCCAAATATTTCCAACTTCAGTCAACAAACTAAACGAACTGTTCAGCTTGTAACATATGCAGTTAGTTTTCTTTTATGTCCATCGAACTTTAGTTTAAATTCCAGTATTATTATAGATATTTAGTTAAAGAATAAAGACACCTTACTTTTAAAACGTTTATAGTCTAGACTCAAGGATAATAATCTAAAACGTTAATGTCATGGCAACGCCATACATTAAATATTTAAGTCTAGATTCTAAAGTTTAATTAGTATTGGCCCTGATTCTAACGAAAATTGACATATTCGTCATCGTGTTTTTGTTGGTAAAACGCCATGGAAGTCGTCACGGACTTGCATATGTCCTTAAATGAACTACTCTTGCACAGAGGTATCCCAAATTATGTTTTTAAAAAAATGTGTTGTTCTTTTTTTATTATTAGCCTATGTTATGCTGGCATGAAAAATAACGACCATGCTGTACATAACGTCAGCGCTTTAACTACCAATACATGTATACTAATTAATGCCGCAAACACATACAATGTAGTATTAAGTATATTTTAAAAGATACTTTTCCTTTGTTCTTTTAATGAAAATAATTGACGTGACATGGCAGTACTTTATGTTAGGAATGAATTAATGAATGTTTAACGACACCCCAGCACGAACAATTTCGTGGTAGGAGTCACGACCGTGTCAAAATATCCCTCCGACTCTGCCCTGTGCAGATTCGGTTTTTCATTGTGGTCACTGGTTTGTCATTCAGGTTTGTTTTCTATATTGCAGCTCATACAGCAGCTTCCTCAGGTAACGGGAGAGTAATTGGAGTTGGTTGCGGACAGATATACAGAGAGAGATATTCCTGGAATAGTGATCACCCTACGAGTCCAGACATCTTGCTAGTCTTACCAGTGTTCCAAGTGGACAAGCTGTTTCATCTATCACAAAACTTCGGGTGGAACTGAATTATGTGTAGATCCATTGCTATAAAGTCAATCTGCATCGAACTGAATTATGTGTAAATCCATTTCTATAAAATCAATCTGCATCGAACTGAATTATGTGTAAATCCATTTCTATAAAGTGAATCTGCATCGAACTGAATTATGTGTAAATCCATTTCTATAAAGTGAATCTGCATCGAACTGAATCATGTGTAAATCCATTGCTATAAAGTCTGTATCAAGAATACCCAGCAAAATGGGTGACACGTCGGAGTTTGTCATGCTTGAAGATATTTTCAAAAACCTAATATGCAAATTGTAGTACATTGTGATAATATATTTAAGTACATGTACACCGAGGGTAGACATCCCAAATTGGATGTGTCAACTCTGTCAAATGACAGTAGTCCACTATTTCGTCTTTTTCACTTTTATTTTTGTTATAATTAATTTTGTGGGACAAACATATAATAGGAAGGATGCAAAGCTCTATAATTCGAATACACAAATAATGCTTTCTTTTAGGAATAATGAGAATTTAAAAAATGTTAAAGCTTTTTATAGCCATTTCTGGCTGTCCGATTTATGTGATATTTAAGCGTTGTCGTGATTGCAATTTTAGTTATTGGAATATGCAGTATACTTGTATAAATGGAACATGCTATCGAGATGCTACTCCAATCATAGTTTGTGCTGGCTTCGTGTAATAGTTGAAGCATGTTCTCTATCAATGTTCTAGTCTCCTATATATGTGGGTAATGTTTAAAGTCTTAGATGATAGATGATGTTTTAGATGATATTATATTTTCTTGATTAGTTTATCCTACTAAAATTCCAATCTGTTTTGTAGGACGTACATATATTTATGAATGTATGGAAAGCACTTAATAAAGGCAGGAGCGGGGTGTAGAACAAATACTTGACAAAACGGGAATTGTTCAGACTACTGAGTCTCCCCCTCCCCGGTCACGCGCTTGGTAGCAAGGGTCTGAACAGAAAATTATGCATTCTGTTAATAAGATGGCCAGTCCTCTAAAGCGTTGAACAGTATCTGTGGTTGGAAACTAATTTATTGCTTAGAATAATGCATTTCTGCACATCGATGTGTTCATAGTTGGTCTAATGTATGTAGGCGTTCCAAAAACAGTGCTTCAATTTGACAAATTTGGCCAGAATTTTGATGGCACTGTTTTTTTAAGTACCCTTTAAAACATCCCGTTTAATCTTCAAGATGTTTGACTGTTAAAAACATTCCAACTGACCATGAACATTAACTTGGGGAGCAATTACTCGTCTCTGGATCCAGTTTGAAACTGTTGGATTGTAGAGTGCCCGATGACTATGTAGGTGATGATATACCCAAAGAAATAAGGTTACTTGGCCAGATGTGAACACATTTTTCATATATATTTCTGAGCAGAAATGCCGTACAGTGTTATAAGAGGACCAAGTTATTTTCAGAATGTTATGGTGTCTAACATACGGATACCTAACCGTTATTGTTTAGCCTGGCCATAGTGTTATGGTTAGATAACTACATGTATAGCAAAACTATATTGCAGTTTGGGTAGTGACTACCTTACCTTTATCAGCTATTACTGGATTGAATGCCAGTTAACGCCCGGTGAAATCAAAACGTTTTAACATGAACTACAACATTGATTTACAGCGTAAGGATACATGGTGGTTACGACGAGGAACAAGGTGGAGATGAATGTCAGGTGTATAGTGTTTGGTCCCAGGGTAATGCCTATTCTGAACAGTTTGTAACATGCATTTCATTAATTATGTGGTATTCAAAGACAGTCGCATTATGTCAGAGATAAACTCCCCAAATGTATTAGCTAAATACTAATTTCTGTTAGGAATCGACTGCTTGTTACAGATATAGGCTGCAGTTCTCCCCGTTTGGCACACATTAGGACAGCGTTACGCCATTTGTTTCTCCCACTGGATTGGCAAGACAGCAGAGCTTTAACGACCCCATGTTAAAGATTAATAGCTGTTTGGGTGAATACCAGAGTCATATATATATATATATATATATATATATATATATATATATATATATATATATATATATATATATATATATATATATATATATATATATATATATAAAAGTAGATCGGCCAACCTTGGCGTTTAAAAAACAAAACAAAAAAACCCAGCTCTACCGCAGAGCTACCCCATTTCTATACGCTGTTTATGGTATATTCATTAGCATGCGTATTTCATTCTTAGAGGGGGAGGGATGTAGCCCAATAGCAAAGTGCGCGGTCGGTCTAGGATCGATCCCCGTCAGTGGGCCCCATTTCTCGTTCCAGACAATGCATTACAACTGGTATATCAAAGGCTGTGGTATGTGATATTCTGTCTTAAATGGTGCATATAAAAGATCCCTTGCTAATCGAAATATGTAGCAGGTTTCCTCTCTAAGACTGTAAAATTTACCAAATGTTTTACATCTAATAGCCGATGATTAATAAATCAATGTCTTCTAGTGTTGTCGTTAAACAAAACAGACAGACTTGTTCATTCTTAGAGAGATGCTGGTTTACATTTTAATTAAAACTGAGCTAAATCTTTGACATTTGAATAGATCATCACCGATGTATCCAGACCAGTGATGTAGACAGCGACATATACAAATTATATAATACTGTGAATGAAAACTGAATAAAATGCAACACTTATCGATAGATCCGTGACGTAGACAGCGACATATACAAATTATATAATACTGTGAATGAAAACTGACTAAAATGCAACACTTATCGATATATCCGTGACATAGACAGCGACATATACAAATTATATAATACTGTGAATGAAAACTGACTAAAATGCAACACTTATCGATAGATCCGTGACGTAGACAGCGACATATACAAATTATATAATACTGTGAATGAAAACTGACTAAACAGCAATGCTTACCGATAGATCCGTGACGTAAATATATCGACCAATAATGACTGGACAGCAACACGGTCGATAAATCGGTGACCTAAATAAAGTAACGTAAACAAATAGATCAGTGACGTAAAACAGAGTAGCGACGTAAAACAGATTAGTGATATAATCATAGTTAACTCATAAAAAAGTTGTTTTGTTTTGTTTGTTTCTATATATTTTATTTGACGTTTTGTTTTGGTGTGTACCGATAAGAAATATATGAAAGATTGTGTTATGTAAATAGATACTGCAGAGTTGACCCGTATTTATTATTTATATCACACTGTACATACCACTGTGTATATATGTATGTATACCTAATGTATAAACGTGTAACACTATGATGATCTCCTTTGCGTTTCACCACGCAGACTATTTGTAAATATATATGTAAATCAATGTCAATATGAATAAATTTTATATATCATGAAATCACTTTGTTTGCCATTTTGTACTGTGTTATATTATAGCTCTGAGAACTGATGGAAAATAGCCAAAACAAAATGAGACAGAAAAATAAAGGGCCCGTTCAACAATTACCGGTACGTAACTCCAGTTGGTATCGTGTGATGTGTTACAAAACATTACATGGAGCAGGGTGCTGGACGTGGCCCAGTGGTAAAGCGCTGGATCGATGCGCGGTCGGTCTGGGATCGATCCCCGTCGGTGACCCATTTCTCGTTCCAACCAGTGCACCACGATTGGTATTTCAAAGGTCGTGGTATGTGTGTTATCCTGTATGTGGGATGGTACATATACAAGATCCATTGCTACTAGTGGACAAATGTAGCGGGTTTCCTCTAAGACTATATGTCAAAATTACCAAATGTTTGACATCCAATAGCCGGTGATGTATAAATCAGTGTTCTCTACAATCTGATTAAAATTAGCTCCACTATTACATGTGGATCTAACACCAGCCAGTTGGAGCTCATGTCCACCAATCAAAACCTTACTTGCAGAATCCTGCCAGTGATTTAAAAATAATTTGAAAACATTCCGCATTATCCTGAGGGTATACGATATGTCTCATGTGAATTACGAAATATGTATGATTGTTTCCATTGCGTTTACGGTAGCGTTGCCAGTGATTTAAAACTAACAAAACTGCGTAGTCCCCAATGTCCAGGTAACATTTCGTCTGTAAATAATAATTTAAATATTGACCAATCACACTTCGCCTTTTATAACGTTATTTGGGAGCATACAAATTCTAAAAATATCGGGTGAGTCTATTTTAGTGGCCGCAGTACAGCGAACCATACCAGTACGTACGGGGTGGGTTATCAGTCTTCAATTTTACATTAAAAACTATTTATTTATTTATAAAAAAACCCAAACTAAATCAGTCTTCAGTTTTACATTACAAATTATTTATTTTATAAAATAAAACATGTTTTAAGGCATTCGTAATTCACACGAAACATGTCGTATACCCTCGGGATAATTCGGAATGTTTTCAAATTATTTTTAAATCACTGGCAGGATTCTGCAAGTAAGGTTTTGATTGGTGGACATGAGCTCCCAACTGGCTGGTGTTAGATCCACATGTAATAGTGGAGCTAATTTTAATTAGATTGTGTTCTTTAGTGGTGTCGTTAAACAAAACAAAATTACACGAAGCAGGGATGAGGAGTGTTTATTTTCAAAACAATAATAACAATACATTTTAGTTCAGATCAGTGATTCACTAAACATACTGTTGCTGTATTAAACATCACATACAAAATGTATTGCATAGTATACAGTAGCTTGTGCCAGCACTTTAAACACGGATTGGACATACACACGTGTACACCGCAGATGGGCAAGTAGATTATTTGAGCTTGCTTCGATTCTGCTTTTCAGCGAATATCCTGTTGAAATATATTTAATATGCAAGTTGAATCGTAGAAATATTTTATTAGTCGGAAACATCTTACAGGTAGTACTATACCAAATAACTTCCGGCTGGGTCAAAGTTCGAGGTGCACCGAACTTTTGATAGAGAAGTGAACACCACAAGTCCTGTGATTGGTTATAAATGTGAGTGTGTTGGTTGTAAAAAATAATAGTTTCATCTGGGTAAAATAAATGTGCAATTTTATTTCATCTAGTACCAATGTGTCAAGTAGCCTTGTGCTTGAAACATGTATGGGGTACCTGTAAAAAAAAGTACTCAAATTTTGTGCGAAACTAGGGTAGTCATAGACGCTACCCGTTATCTCAGAAACGAGCAGCTTGACCCCCATTTTTTTCTGATTCACTTTAAGTGTAAGGGGTGGTAGTATTTATATCCGTGGCGTTTATGTCGGTTGATACGTTGCAGGTAGGAGTTTTGGCCGTATATGTTACTATTGTCGTCTATGGTATTTGTTTTGGTAGTATACACCCTACAATGCAGCAAACTCAGGAATGTCCCTTTAAGATAATTCATGGCATCTTGCGTAAATTTCACCTATAACGCAACCGGGTACAAATTATGACAATAACTCGCAAATAATTGTTTTAACAGATTCTGAACATTTTGCAAATCGACGCAACAACATGTTTCCACTTATAGAAAGGGCTCTATATTGTCTTTTAATGTCTTTATCGTCTTCCATATCTACTGCAAAAATATGAACAATCATTTATTTAAGGCCCTGGAAGAAATTAAGGATTGTTATGCATCCACATATATTTTTCCGTGCATTACAATACATGAAGTGTGGACACGGTCAGTGTACACCGACTGTGCATCACATTTTGGTTGACTGCAATCATCTGAAGACCTTTTTACCTTTGTATGACACCCAATAACCAATCTGTATTTTGTGCTGGGGTGTTGTTTAGCATTCATTCCGACAAGAAACGATATATTTGGTAATAGAAATATTTTGGAATCATTTAAATAACATTTTCATAAATCATTTTGATTTCTATAATAATTATTGGAGAAGAAACCCGTTACGTTTCTCCATTAGTCGCAAGGGTCATCTTAATGGCAGCAATTTCAGTACTCCTTTTAAAGTCGCAGACCCTAGTTTCAACCCGTGAACATGCACGATAAGTTTGTTAATCTACAAACCTGTAACACATTTGGACAAAGTTACGTCTGTGACGTCGAAATGGGACCGAGATCGGGACTGCAGAAACTGAAGGGATTGGAAGGAAGAAAGAAAATGGTTTATTTAACGACGCACTCAACAGATTTTATTGACGGTTATATGGCATCAGACATTGAGAGAGGAAACCCGCTGTCGCCACTTCATGGGCTACTCTTTTCGATTAGCAGCAAGGGATCTTTTATATGCACCATCCCAAAGAACAGGATAGCACATACCATGGCCTTTGATGTACCAGTCGTGGTGCACTGGCTGGAGAGGGGATTTGATGTAAAGGGATCTTTTATATGCACCATCCTACATACAGGATAGCACATACTACGGCCTTTGATATGCCAGTCGTGGTGCACTGGCTGGAACAAAAAATAGCCCAAACCGACCGCGAAAAATACGTCGTAGTGTTTAGAAACTAGGGTCTGTCACTGTTATGAATGAGTCAGTGTTGGACGTGATCCAGCATTCATGATAGCATTCGTGATAAACAAGTCTTTCAAAATATTGAAATACGGCAACGGCTGCACTAAATCACTCCTGGGCGTGTATTCTATGCTGCGGTATATCAGTAATATCCAAAAAACCTATTCAGATGGACACAATATCTGCTTTATTTCAAGTAACTGGTAAAACTTTCAAGAATTGTGACGTCAGTAGATGGCGCCACTTAACGACATCGCACACGTCCGCAACAGTTCGTACCAAAAGTACAGCGCCATATACCAACATCGCCACCTCATACAACAATATGTTAAAAAGCACAACTGTGCGTTTTGTGGTGCAAGGGAAACAACTCCAGGCATCATCCCGTTAAAGTTCGGTTCCCAAGTAAAATCTCGGAGGGAGATAATAAAGATGTTATATTTTGTTGGGTACCCAGCCATGTTGGCATTAAGGGCGATATAAAGGCAGATTCTGCTGCCAAGTCTGCTTTAAATTTGCCCCATGCCAGTGTTGGTATTCCCTACATTGATGTTAACTATATTAACCAATATAGCTTTTCGACTTGGTAAGATGATTAGAATGGTGCGGTTACGAACAAGCTTCATTCCGTCAAGACAGTCCTGGGATAGTGGCAGTCCTACAGGCGGTGCAAGAATGATGAAGTTGTCTTGAACTGTGCTCGCATCGGCCACACATTTAACACATTCATTTATATTAAGGCCACACTTTTTTATTTATCGGATTACGGATCCGCCGACGTTCATTTTGCCAAAATTCACATGAAACATATCGTATACCCTCAGGATAATTCGGAATGTTTTCAAATTATTTTTAAATCACTGGCAGGATTCTGCAAGTAAGGTTTTGATTGGTGGATATGAGCTCCAACTGGCTGGTGTTAGATCCACATGTAATAGTGGAGCTAATTTTAATTAGATTGACAGAAATAATTCCTCATTAAAAGGTTCGAGCTGCGCTGTCTAACAGGATGGCAACAGTCCTTCAGCTTATTGTTGGTACACATAATAAAATCGCGTGTAGTATCGGTCACATGTTTGGAGATTTGGTGCCCACATCGAAGTAATGTAACGTCACACTTCACCCGTACTTTGTTGGCGGAACACTACACAATATGGTATACACATTTGTTAATAACATGCCAATTCCAGTGACTGGCACAGAGTTGCGAGGCAATCCTCAACAACTAATTGCCTGGTAGATACGTCAACTTTCGTGGAGTTCGCACATGTATGTAGATATTATAACTAAAAGTAAAATCGAGGCATTACTTCTCCAGTAGACTGTCAACCATGCACACTGGTTAGCTGGTTATACACATTTAACTAAGTGGCACATGTAGGTAAGTAACATCGAGGCATTACTTCTCCAGTAGACTGTCAACCATGCACACTGGTTAGCTGGTTATATAAATTTAACTAAGTGGGTTAGTAACAAAGTATAGTAAACAAAGTGACACATGTAGGTAAGTAACACCAAGGCACAATTCACCAGTACACTATCAACCAAAACAAAGTGATAAGCTGGTTAATTACATAATAACTGTTTACTTCAAGTGATAGATACAGAGTTGCGATGCAATCCTCAATAACTCATCTTGTTAGCAGGTGAATACACTTTCCTTGAATTCAGTTCAGAAATATATGTGGGCAATAAAATCACCAGTATTATTAACACAAAATTATTTAGTTCCACTGGTACACAGTTGCGAGGCCATCCTGGCCTACTCAAATGGTTTCCTGGACAATGTCGTGTTAACAAATAACATATCCAGGTAGGACAATATGCAGTCACATTACTGACGAACTACGTCATGTTTGTTCATCTGGTTTGAAAGCATATCTTATTGATGTGAATTGAAAATGCATGTCAGTTAATAGCAATCTGCATGCACACGCTCTTGAATTTTCTTCAGCCAGTATTTGCTTAGAGTATGTCGGGGATGAATGCCATCAAGGTACAAATCGAAGTTGTAAAAATAACTGATCGTTCCAGATCCCCTTGTAAGGCTTTTCACAAGATCGAGAAAGAATCTGGGGGAGGCCTTTCCCAGTGTAACATTTAGTAGTTTTATTTTCATGTTCACCTCGTCAATTCGTTTCACTAGTAATTCATCTTGTTCCTTCGTCACAATGGAAAAAAAAAAAAAAAAGTGTTTTATTTAACGACGCACTCAACACATTTTATTTACGATTATATGGCGTCAGACATATGGTTAAGGACCACACAGATTTTTTTTAGAGGAAACTCGCTGTCGCCACATAGGCTACTCTTTTACGACAGGCAGCAAGGGATCTTTTATTTGCGCTTCCCACAGGCAGGATAGCACAAAACATGGCCTTTGTTGAACCAGTTATGGATCACTGGTCGGTGCAAGTGGTTTACACCTACCCACTGAGCCTTGCGGAGCACTCACTCAGGGTTTGGAGTCGGTATCTGGATAAAAAATTCCATGCCTCGACTGGGATCCGAACCCAGTACCTACCAGCCTGTAGACCGATGGCCTGCCACGACGCCACCGAGGCCGGTTCGTCACAATGGATGGATCATCTTTAAGCCTAGGGTGTTTCTTGGGTTTTGATAATTATGTAAAGTCACAGGTACCCGCCCATATATATAACGATACGCTTCCAATGTTATCCACTTTCCTTGCGAGGTTATTCCTAAGCCACTTAACAATGTCACCTGTTGTATATCCGCTATGACTCCAAAACTGCATATCTCTCTGTATCCTATTGTTCACGACGTTATGCAAATATCTCCCTTTACTGTCGTGTGTATTGGAAATTCTAAATCTTTGTTTAAGTATTTCAGTAACTTTTATTCGGCCATGTTGTTACGCATATGAAACTTCTATATTTCTTTCAGCAATAGTTTGTACTCTTGTAGCAACAAGCACGTGTCAGAAGTCCTTTCAATTGCTTATTTTCACAATAATGAATAGACAGTTGTTTTATGGAAAACAAATGTACGACAGACAATGAATGTACCCTTAAAACTTTGCATTTTCAGTGGAATAATGTAATCATCTATTCTCGTGTAATGCGAAATAAAACATGTCACGTGGTTTTACTTTCTGAGTCCGCTGTCAAATGGAAGCATTACGTAAGCACCATCGCGCGGCTGGCTAATTCATATGCTGCTAGCAGTTACCAAGGATACATGTACTAAGGCTGCGACGTTTACAGATTCTGTACGTGTGTACACGGAAAACAGAAAACGGAAATAAAAGTTTAAATGGTGTTTTCAATGTGCGGAATTATCTGCATATTAAAAAAATTCCTACAGTATTAATTTCAATTCACGAGTTACACACCAGGCACATGGTAATGGTATATGCAGGGGGCAGGTGGTATACGCAGTATGGGACACAAGCATATCTGTGTGGTTTATGTTTTTAAATTCTTTTTAAAACAATTTCAAAAAGAAACAACGTCTTAAGACTCATGTCCTGTTCCCTCACCCTAAATCCTATGTGCATACAGACCGGTGTTGGTACTAAAATTGTAAAATATACTTCCAAATAATTCTTACATAAGTAACGATCACGCACTAGGTATTAAATACGTCCCTGCGTGCATGTCTGGATAAACTAGAGGAGACGGTGGGACGGAATTTAGCTCAGTCGGTAGACTGAAATGCTTGCGTCGCAGAATCGAACCACGTGGGTGGATACAAAGAAATGGTACTAATGAAAAAAATGTAGCGGGTTTACTCTGATGACAACGTGTAAGAATTACGACACGTGTGATATTCAATAGATGACAATTAATTAATCAATGTGCTCGAGTGCGCTCTCTCGCTCTCTCGCTCTCTCTCTCTCTCTCTCTCTCTCTCTCTATATATATATATGCGTGGCCGTTAGGTATCATTTATCTTACGAGTTGTTTAAAAATGTATCCAGCGAGCGAAAGAGTTGAAATTTTTTAAAACGAAGGGTTGTAACATAAATGGTATCCAACAGCCGCTCATGTATTATTATATTCTTAGATATACTCAAAAACAAGGTTTTAAGCAAAATTTAACAACTTTTTCGACTAAACGTTATTTACA